>NC_064283.1:70494137-70575770 GCF_019186545.1 Solanum stenotomum | reverse complement strand
TATTATTATACTGAAAAAGTAAATAAAGATAATTTAATCAAATTACTCTTTTAGTTAATATTTTCTTAAGGAACGTGTAAAGAAAACGTGACAAATAGAATGGAACGGAGGGGTACAATAACATACACAGTATAGTCCCACAAGTAAGGTCTAAAAAAATGGAATGCAACTCTTTGGTATTTTTTTGTTACGTAAAACTTTATTTATTTATTAAGGATAAAATTGGAAAAACATCATTAATGTCTTATTAATTACATGAAACTCCAATTATTTTGAAACGAAGGAATTAGTTCTTAAATCGCATTACACGAATGCGTTTTATTCTCTTAATGCAAAGTCTATTCTCATATGCTAAAACTACATTTTAAGTGATGAGTCTAATCCAAACAAACCCCAATTGGTCTTTGTTTTTTTCTTTTCTTTTACCACTAATTAATGGTCTTCTTATTTATTTTGAAATGAATTGTACATCTTCATTTCTATTAAGATCAAAATCAAATAGTTCCATTTTTTCCAAATTTCTGTGAGTAGTACTTGACATTTATGAAGAATCGTGATAAAAATAGAATGAATTAATTCTGCAAGCCACTTAACGAAAATAATGAAACAAATTAGCATAATATATAAACGTGCTTTTTAATTTGACCATATTCATTATTTGTTCAACTTTATACAATTTTAAATGTCTACTTGTGCACAATCAAAGTAGAAAGGCATAGATATTAACTGAGGCTAAGTTAAAGCGCATATATGTATTATCCCTATTAAATTTTTACTAGGTACAAATATTATGAATTCTTATTGTGAACTAGCCATTTTTTTTTCCCCAAAAGACTAAAACACATGCAAGGAATGAGACATAATATCTTCTCTCCTCAAAAGAACTATGTGAATAGGAGTGGTCAGTGGACATGTCCACCCCTTGACATCAGGCCAATTTTGACGCATCTCGACTGATTTTACAGGATATCTATTATCTCCCACCAGCAACACATATTAGGTAATTATGTTCATCAAGGCTAGAATTGATAAATAGTCATAAGAGATCATTGCCATGATCTAATTAATTCAATTTACCCCTTAATTATCCCTAGCCAGCAAAAGATGTATCCAACATAATCTTGGCTAGCATATATACCATCAAATAATACAATTTCTTTTCATCAATGTATATGGGACATCCGAGATAAATAAAAAGAAATATTTTGTCTATAAAGTCAGTCACTACATCAAAAATAATTTTTAGAGACAACTTAATTATCGTTTAATATATTTTTTTAAAAGGCAATTGACATAAGCGTCTACTTTATTAAAGCTAAATATTTTACTAAAGTAGATTTTCGTTACTATTATTTTTCCTTTGACTTCTTCAACTTGCACCCACCAACATTATTTTGTGGGGAAAAAAAGAGGAGTAATTAGTAAGAGTCTTGTGAAAAACGTGCTTGTCTTCCAAAAAGCAAATATTACTTTTTTATTGTCTTCCTAGAAATCACCATTGCACAACTAATATCAACGATGTCGGCAGGAGTTTCAAAATCAGCTCATAAAATCATAATTCGTTTAATTTATTTATGTTTGTGTAGGTTAATGACCCACTTTATTTAATGATTGAACACATTTTGACCCATTTAGTTCAGCCCATTTTTAAAACTAGAGTGATATGCAATTCATATTGGAGAAATTTTGTCTATATTTTTATTTTTCAAAAAATTAATTTGATATACTTTTTTATAGTCATAACATAAGAGAAATTTTTTTATTAGGTAATAAAAATATATTATAAGAAAACTAACTTTAAATTTAAAATTTAATAAAAATTGGGCGAATTGAGTTATGACTCTGTTCTTAGCTCATTACACCAATCAGCTTTAATTCAAATAACATTAAAGCAGGTCAATGACCCCCTTCCCTTTGTAACCAATTCACTTTGATATTCTCGAGTTCAGTCTAATTCGCTCATTTGACACCCCTGATATGAGATATAAAATGAATATTTTTGTAGTTTCACAAAAGCATTTCCCTAATATAAGTAATCCTCATGTTACATTATACCCCATGAAAACATCTCTCCATCTATTTGACGTGAAATGTTTTTTTTATCTTTCAAAAAGAAGAAAAGTGACTTATTGTTATTGGGCATGAATCATTAATTCATGAATTCATGACATACTTTTTTTCTTTCAAAAAGAAGAAAAGTGAAAATATTATTGAGTATAGTTGAATTTTATTATAATTATAATGATAATGTTTGTCTAAAAAATTATAATTATTATAGTAATGTGTTGTTACATTATACACCATGAAAACATCTCCGCATCTATCTGTGAAATGTTTTTATTATTATTTTCAAAATAGATCATATCTTATCACTTTAACTTCATATTAAATATAGTGTACATAAAAATAAAATATAAATTAAAAGATTTTAAACAATTCATAAAATTGATCATCTGGAAAAATGTTCATACCAAAAAGAAAATACAATGAATATTTTAGTACATGGAGGTGAACAAAAAGAAATATATTGCTCTTTATATAATATTTCTTCAGTTCATTTTTACTTGTCACTTATTCCTTAAATAGATTTTTATTTTTGCTTCTCAATTTTGACATATCAAGAAAAGACAATTATTTTTTTTCATATTTTACCATAGTATTACATACTCTATATTTCAAATCATTTTTCAAGAGTTAATACTAATTAAACATCAATTAATATGGATAGTGTGGTAAACTATTTATATCAATTATTTTTTTAATTGATGTGTCAAGTCAAACAGTGACAGATAAAAATGAACGGGAAAGCATTTAATTTGGAATAGTGGAAGAGAGTTGAATTAAAATATCAATATAGCGAAATTTGTTACTCTTCTTCTTACATTGCTTTCATTTTGATTTTTATACCAAAAATTTATTTTCAAAACCAAAATCAATAATTTGAAATTATATTTTTGCTTTAACTTTCGTTACTCCTATTTAAACTGTTTTGAACTAGCTTTTCTTGGGTTGACTGGCTTTCAGAAACAATTTTTCTACCTTTGAAATAGAGATAGGATCTGCGTACACGCTATTCTCTTCAGATTCACTTTTGTGGAACTACACTATTATTATTGTTAATTTGATTTTTGGATGGACAAATATTTGTTCAACTTTTGATTACTATTTTGGTCTTTCCATTTTTTACTTTTGTATGATTATATATGAATATAGGTTAAAAAAAAAAAGGAAGTTACAAAATTTATAGTCTACCTAGAGTTTAGACTAGTGGTGGTAACTGGACGGGTTGGGTCAAATTTGGGCGGGATGCAAATGGGTCAACAAAAAATGGGTAATAATTCAACTCGCCCATATTTGATATGGGTAAAAATGGATTTGGTAACAAATGGATTGGGTAAAATATTAGTTTATCCATATTTTACCCATATTTTCATGAGTAAATAGTACTCTACTTAAGAATTCAACATGGAGAAAATATGTTAGTCTTTTTTTAGATGAAAAATATTAAAAATGCTTCATTTAGTTTTATTGTATCATAAAAGTCAAAGAAAAAAAAATCCTAATTTTTCAATATAAAATAAATTTATGTAATAACAAGGGGAAAATATTTTTAATTTCAAAGTAAATGAATAGTTGCATTTTAGGACTAAAACATGCTTAATGCACTTTAAGGCTTAAGCAATGTCAATACTAATACATGATTTGCTTATTTTACACTATTATTTATTATCCAATATAAAATTAAACAAATATAAAAATATAATTATAATTAACAAAAAAAAATGTACATTTAAAATATTTATTTTTGGAGGGCCAAAGACTTCACATTTTCAATTATAGAGAAAAATAATTAGTTCTATAGAAGAACATAAAAAGGAAGAGAAGAGTGAATAAACGTTAGATGCTTAACCCATTTGTCTAATTCATATTTTACCCATAGTTTACCCATATTTTACCCATATTTTTATGGGTTGAATATGGGTATCAACCCATATTTTACCCACGTAAAAAGTCAGTCACCCAACCCATTAAAATATGAGTGAGTTACCAAAATATGAGTATTATGCCGTAATTTTCTTAACCTTTAGAAAAATCACTTTTGAAATGTTCTAAGTATAAAACAATTTGAGAAAATACTTAGAAAAGAGTCGCCACTTAATTTTTTAAAGAAATTAAGAATACTTATAATTTTCAAAGATTATATATATAATAGTAATGTTTGTCTAAGAAATTTATGATTATTATAGTGATGTATTATTATATATGTATAATGTTATTATTTGACGTTTTGATCTGTAATAATTTGAAATGTCATTTTCCAAAGTTTTAAATGGTAAACCCTTTCTTTTACAAAAGATCATTTCCATAAATTCTAAATGAGAATTTTGCATTACCTAACAGCTATAAAAGGGCAGAGAGACATGCAATGATGAACCACACACACTTGTTAATATAAACTTTGTGATATATATCATATCATAAAATTAAGAGAGATGAGCCTTGAAGGAAAGTTGATTTCAGAGATAAACATTAAGAGTGATGGAGATGTGTTCCATGAAATCTTTAGGCATAGACCACACCATATCTCAAACATGTGTGACAAAATACAAAATGTAGACATTCATGAAGGTGAATGGGGAACTGTTGGCTCTGTCATTTCTTGGTACTTCACTCATGGTAAGCCACCACCTCTTCTATACCACTTCAACTAATTGTTATTGAGGCGGATTCAAGATTTAATATTTATGAGTTTCAAATTAACGTAAATAATAACTGGATTCACAATTATCTATGTATAAGTAATTCGTTGCTAATTAGAAGTAACAATGAATTTTATTGTTTATTTGCTACAAAATTTGTCGATAGCTAATTACGATTTCAATTCATTGTTTTGTGTATAATAGATGGGAAAGAAAAGGTTTCAAAGAATATAATTGAAGCCATAGATGAAGAAAAGAAGTTGGTTAAATTCAAAGTGACTGGAGGAGATATATTGGAGGAATACAAAGCATGCTCTTTTACTGTTCATGTTGAGACAAAGGGTGAAAACAACTTAGTTACTTGGATCATAGAATATGAAAAGAAGAATGCAAAACTGCCAGATCCACACACATATATGGAATTTGTTCTCAATATGTCCAAAGATATTGAGACTCACCATCTCAACTGATAAATAAATATTGCTACATATGTATACTTATGTTGCTTGGACTTTTTGATAATATTGATGGATGCGTGTTATCTCACATGGGCGCGACAATATTTTTAAAAAGTACAAGCAATGCATATATACCATATGTTTGGAATTAAATTGTTGTCTTATGTCTTATAATAATGTGTGGTGTGCTTTGTAATGTCTAGGTTGAAGTGTTCAGAATATCATCAAATAATAAAAGTGTGACTATCTCATCTAAAAGCTTAAGATATTAGAGAGTGCACACTTTTATTATTTTTAATGATATTCTCAACAGTCTACGATGTAGTAAAAGATAGAGTGTAATTTTTAATTTCTTTGTGGATTGAACAACAGTTTGTAAAATTCTGCTTAATGATGACTGATCAGCCTGAGTCTATTTATATTGATAAATAAATACTATTTGGGGTTTGGATTGTAACACAATGTGTGTATAATGCATACCACTTGAAACACAAATACAATAGTGAACTGATGACAGAACAATTACATTAACAATTTTTGTAATTGATGATAGAATGTCATGACAACTATAATATATCCAAAATGAAATTTTCTAGCACAACAAAGAATAACACAATAATAAAGTGTAACATTTCAAGAATGCTTTCAATGAATCAAAGAGCATTTCATATATATTTCCTCAAGGCTTTTTAGGCACTTGAGGAATTTCTGGCTTTGGCAAAGTTGGTAGTTCAGGCTTAGGAATGACAGGTATCTTGAGTTTTGGCAACGTTGGAAGTTCGGCCTTTGGTAGAGTTGGTAGCTCAAGTTTTGGAATTTCAGGGAATTCAAGCTTTGGTAAAGTTGGGACTTCTGGGAGTTGTGTCAATTCAGGCTTAGGAAGCTCGGGAATAGTTACTTCAAGAAGATGGCGCGCTTCTGCTTGAATTACATAGCAATTTGTTATTGACAAAGTGACAAGTAATAACAAGAAAAAAGATTGATTTTGGTGGTAAGACATTGTTGAAGATTGATTGTACTTTTAAGTTTCACTTTTAACAAGTTTATATAGATGTGTGAATGTTGAAAATAGGAATTGAGAATTAAGTTTTGGTTGTGATAATTGGTAGGAAAACTTGTTTGTTAGGTCATCTTCTCAACCAATAATATCCTAATTTTAATTTAACACACACTTTCCATGTACATATTTTATGTTAATGTTGGTACATGGTCTTTTAGTTGGCAATCTAAACAGATATAATCACCTTTCTTCAAATTTGTAGCAATTCAAAGTAGTAGGTCACCATTTTCCAATAATGGGCATACTTCTTGTACACATACTCTCTTTGTTTCATTTTACTTATCTGTATATTAAAAATAAATCTTATTTTAGCTGATCAAGAGAGTTATATTACTTTTTTTCTATACTACCTTTAGTATTAAATAACTATATAAAGTAATAGCAGTCAAATTTAGAGTTTCAAAGCATCATTAATAAGATTTGTTTAATAAAATACATCTCTAATTAAAAATTTCTTAAGAATATGTTAGATCAATATGAGTCAAGTAATATGAAACTGAGTGAGTAGTTGATCCAAAATAGTTGTCATTTTAGATTTTTAAGATATAACTAATTATTTATTATTCAATAAATGTGGAGAGATTAATATCATGAAAAACAGAATAATAATATAATATTATGATCAAAGAATGAATAAAAATAATTTAATCAAATTACCCTTTTAGTTAATATTTTCTTGGAATGCAAATCTTTGGTATTTTTTGGTTACCTAAAACTTTCTTATATAAAAAGGGTAAAATTTGAAAAACAGCACGTGGAACTCCACATATTTTGAAACGGAGGAATTTGTTCTTAAATCGCATTCCAGGAATGCGTTTTATTCAGCCGTTGCAAATTTTGTTCTCATATGCTAAAACTACATTTTAACTGATGTTTTTTTTTCTTTTACTACTAATTAATGCTCTTTTTATTTATTTGGAAATTAAATGTACATTTTCATTTTATTAAGGATCAAATAGTTCGATTTTTCCACATATTAAATTGGCATAATATATAAATGTGTCTTTTAATTTGACCTCATTTATATTTGTGTTCTTCAACTTTGATTGTGCACAAGTAGACACACACGTCCTACTTGACGTCCTACATAGCAATTCAGCATCCTATGTGGCGTCCTACGTGTATTATGTCACATAGGACATGTGTGTCTACTTGTTTAATTTTATACAATTTTAAATGTCTACCTGATGCACAATCAAACTTTTATAGGTACAAATATTCTGAATTCTTATTGTGACTAGGAATGTGGATTGTGAACTAGCCATTTTTTTGTGCCAAAAGACTAAAACACATGACAAGGAATGGGACATACTGCCTTATCTCCTCAAAAAAAACTGTGAATAGGAGTGGTCAAGGGACATGTCCACCCCTTGACGTCAGGCCAATTTTGGTGCATCTCGACTAATTCTACGGGATATCTATTATCTTCCACCAGCAATACATACTAAGTAACTATGTTCATCAAGGCTAGAACATATGGGAAGATCACCTAGTGTTTTTCGAACCTGATACATCATGATTGTTAACTCATTGCTTGGACCACCAGGCCACAACCTTGGGCGCTATAGAAATGAATATACTTTCTTTCCAAAAAAATTGAGCAACCAAACATGGGAAAGAACTTTTGCCAGTAAGCTAGAAAGGAAGAAGCATAAGCTCTTCAAATTCACAACATTTTAAGAAAAAGAAGTAAACTGTTAGTAACAATCAGTCATTGCATAATCAACCAATATCTATTTTAACCTGAATATAACAAGTAGACTTGACAGTGACTCAGGGGACTCTCTACCAAGATTTGCTTTATTCGAACGACTAATTTCAACCGACTACAAATCTAAAGAACTGATAAAACGTTTAATTTCTCATTACGAAAACACCAACAAGATCAAACATAGAGACATGAAAAAAGAATAGAATCAAAAAAAAATAAAAAATTATAGATTACTTCATGTCGACTCTGTGAATTCAGTAAGAAACTATCTTGCGACTGAGTGATTTATTGAACCATGCCTTCCAACTTCCACATCCCTTCCGAGCCATAACTACTTGTTTCCCATCAAGAATTGGTTGTTTCGCATCAAGAATTGGATTCTCAGACTGTGGCTTCTTGACCAGCACAAAGTTACGAACACCAAGCGATCCAATCGTCTCCCATGGACTCAAATCTGAAATAACAACACAAATGTAAGCAAAAACACACATCACCACAAAATGAAAAGGTTTACGCCTACCAAATCCTTTTAAGATATAGTTGGAACAAACAGCAGAAGTCACAACCAACATAACTCTACAATGTCACACATGAAAAGCATCTTAGCCAACGAGCAGCAATACAAAGATAAAATACTTCGCAGCAAGTTTAGGGATAGCAATGAGGCTGGACGAGGAGGGGCAAGTTGAAGACTTAGTCGATAGGGGTGGGACATTTTCTTTCAACATTCTCAAGCAGTGGCGGAGGGATTTTTAATAAGGGGTTCAATATCTGAAGAACTAAACACTCCAACTAACCAAAGGGGGTTCGACATCTATTATATATATATAGATAAAAAATAATTTTAACCGTGTATAAATAAATAGTAATATTTCCACCGAAGGGCCCAGAAGGCTGGCTCCGCCCCTGTTCTCAGGTCCTTTTATTCATATATACATGATTAACTAATCAATTATACATGTAAACTGAATAAGACATTGATCAATATACGAAAGCAGAATTGGAAACGATGAAAGGTAAGCAAGAACATATTTAACATGGCAATAAGAAGCAAATTTAAACTAAACACCATGCCAGGACCAAGCAATCTCATTTCTCAATCTCGAGTAATATCATAACAAATCAATCTCAGCTAAGCCAAATCAAAACACATTTCTCAAAATGCAACTAATCAACGAAATATAAACAATTACAATACTATCAATACCTTCTGTTACCACGGTTGGGCAATACAGCACGAAATTATTAAAATTTGATCCAAGAACAGGTAGCCTCTCCTCACGAGCATAATTTTTCAACGCGATATCAATAACATTAGCCACAAGCTCCTTTTCATTAACAACAAATCGGATCGGTCCAGCACTCCCAACAACAGTTATACTAATCAACAACCGATTTCCTTTCCCGGATTGAATCTTCTTCGTCTTATAAAGCAACATCTTGTTAATCAATCTCAAATTCGTTACAAATAAACAAAAAAAAAATAATAGTTTGGATCTATCAATACGAAAATGGCCTACGAGCCACGATAACACAGTTTCTCTGGTACGTAGGCCAAATTATGTTCACGTAATGGATGGCTCAAGGATCAAGACCAATGGAACGATAATACCAACCTTCTTTGCAAGATGCAAAGCAAAAAGAAGAAGAAATTGAAATCTCCCTAATTGGAGATGATAAAGAAGTAATCATCAACAAATTCTTCAAAATTTCCACCATCAAAAACGAAAATTTGAGCAAACCAATGTAAAATTTTGTAACAAAAGAGATCAAATCTCAAGAAAAAACTGGAAAAAATATAAAGAAGATGAAGGAAATTTATAGGTTTTTGTTTTAGGGTTAAGGATTTACCAAGTTTGGGGATTTTTCTATTTTTGGAAGAGAGAGGTGATTTATTCGGATCCTTTACCGTTAACCCGGGTTTGTTTTTTTTAATTTAACCACTTATCCTTATTTTTCTCTTTTCAAGTCATTAAATTTTATTTTAAAAGTGGGACAGTAGATATAAAAGAAAAAAATTGTGAAAAAGAGAAATAAAACTGTCCCTCTAATAAAAATGTAGTATGGTACAATCCGCGCAGGATGCATGGACGTTATTAAATTAATTTGTTTATGATAGAAGTAAATTTTGATAGAGTTATATAAGACTATCAAATGAAGAAAAAAAAAGGATAGAAGTTAAAATTTGATGAAAAAATCACATCGCTAAATAAATAATTAGTAACTATTTGGAAAAAAGTGTGAATTTATATTTATACTAGTAAGAAATGTAAGTAGTTCTTAATTCATGATTATGAGGAATTTGTGTGTGTTAGTTTCTAAACAAATAAAATGATAACCATTAGTATGAAACCAAGAAATCATTGAATTTTCTTAATCATTGCACCCTTTTTGTTTTTCCATTATTTGCGGATAGATTTAAAATAAAGCAAAAGGAAAGTGACTTGAAAGTTGAAACTAAAGGTTTCAAATTTCAACAAATATAGATTTTAGTGTTTAACCTAAAATAACATTTCTCTAATCTTTTGCTCCTACCAACATGGGTTGTGGTGCAGTGATGGAACTGATTCACCTTTAATCAGAAGTCTCAGGTTCGAAACCTTGATATGGAGAAAATACTAATGGGAGTACCACACCCAAATGGTCCCTGTAATGCGCAATCTAAAATTAGTCGCAACTCCAATGTTGCCTCCAGACACCAGATGGAAAACCCAAAAAAAAAAAAAAAACTGGGTGAGCTAGATACGGTCCGGAGAGCTTCTGGAAGCAAGCTCCCCGGACGATGAGTATATAACAATTGTTATGATGAATTGGTGAAGATTGAGACTGAAAAATGTACACAAGAAAATTAAGATTGTAAATATGTGAAAGAACTTAATTCAAGAAACTCCATGAGGTAAGATCATTACTGAATACATTTAATATATCTGTCAAAAAACAGGTTACTGCTTTCATGTCCAACTAGAGGCATCGAGTAGTAATCCGTATAACTTCCAAAAGCACGTCAAATCATCACTGGTCTATTAAAGAGTGCAATTTCTGTCGAAAGACGGGGATTTTGCTTGCGTCTATTGCCATTACCAAGCCAGTTAGCCGATAATCTTTCAGCTGCAACGTTAGGAGACGAATAAGTGTTTTATTCATGAATGGCAAGTATAATCAAAAGAGCAATGACTAAGTAGAGATGTTTCCGATAGACCCTTAATTCAAAAGCAAAGTTTTCGAAGCAAAATAGCAACATACAAAGCAAATGAAACAGCAGATAGTATCACACAATGAAAGAAACTAAGCCATTACTAACTGCTACTACTCAGTAGTTCTGGAAAAAACTACTGAATTCAAAACTCTTGTGACTAATGATATTAGTTATACCCTCATATCAACATAAACATTCACTGGGTCGCTCCTAGGAAGGGTCTTTTTAAGTTGAACACAGATAGAGCTGCTAAAGGTAATTAAGGCATAGGAGGCATAATCAGAAATCAGAAGGGAGATTGGGGCCTTGGTTATTACGGAAGCAGTACAAAAAAATCATATCCATGCAAAGTTTGGGGTTTATACAAAGGCCTTAAAGTTGCAGAAGCTGAAGGCCTTTACCCTTAGAAATATAAACAGACTGCAGAGATATAATTGAAATGCTTAATAATCCTAACTACGTCTACCCTTCACTTGTAAATCACAGCAGATCTTTGAAGAGGCTGATGGGGTCGCCCAAGATCAGTTACACCTTCAGGGAAACTAATGCAGTAGTAGATAAACTTGCTATGGAAGGGAGAAGAAAGTACTTTTTGATTCTATTACCTATCCAGCTTCCCCTCTCGATATCTAGCACAACTATGACTAGAAAGACTTATATTTTGGCATGTAATATTTTGACTTGCTTCGGGAAACTATTTGCTCTTAAGAGCATTGCTACTCCTGTTTTGGATTATTAGAAATTACTTTACTAGTTTTCTACTTTAACCCAAAAAATAAAAAAAATTATATAGCATCAAGTGGGTATAATCAGAAGAATTAACCAGAACGAGAATATTATCGTTAAAATATCAGCCTCTCCACGAATTGAAGAAAGAGCTAGAAGCTTGTCTTTTAACAGATATTACCCCAATTTTGAAAACTAGGGGTCACAACAAAAATACAAACAAAAGTTATACTTACTACCTTTAGTTCAATTTATTATGGTAAACCAAAAGGCTAACATGTTGCAGACATGGTCTCTCAATAAATAAGAACAATTGCATTTCTACAGTTCTGGGTTATGGACTTTGAGCGCTGATATGGCAAATTATTTACTGTTTTATAAATAATTTGTTCTTAGAAAATAACAGACTGATGCAGTGGACCCTTTCAATTAATCTTAGCCTCTATCCCAATTGAATGACAGTGGAATATATATACAAGTGACATATTACGTTGGTGTTTTCTTTGTATTCTCTCCAATATACAGAATTTGACGAATTGCAGGAAATCAATATATATATATACTAACAAACATAAACCGCCATCGAAAAACACATAAAAGCTTTGATATTATGAGAAAAGCACTTGCCTCGTCAGTCCTAACCAGCTGTGTATGCAAAGGAAAACTGAAGGACCAAGAGCTTAACTGAAGAAACATTTACAGGAAGAATCAGAGACACTGCAGCAAAGAGACAAGAAAATAAAAATAAAAGTAAAAATAAATGATGGTACCTCGTAAAAGATTTCGTCTTCTGCCTTAATGTATACAATAGTTTGATCATCACTTGGTCCATTTTGCTTGTCCGCATTCTTATGCTATAAGAAAATCCATCAAGCAGCGGACAATTTAATGTCTACTAGACTGTAATAAAGCCATACTCAAATACCAAAAAGGTACGAATAAGCCTTACCTTGTAGATTTTACTGATTACTAGGTAAAACTTGAAGCAGAAAGAACTCCGGAGCTCCTTTGTAGGCTTAAAAGACATAAGAATGACAAAAGTTTCACTACACCAAGGTAAAGCTACATTCACGAGAGGAGAAACGGCAGACAGAAAACAATATGAGCATGTGAAAATAATTCATAAAGCTCATCCATCTAATATTCTCCTCTAACCTCATCTTCTGTAGCCCAAGAGACTTCATCAAAAAGTGCATCATAAAGGGGTGGCAAAAGCTGGGGAGGAAGATTCACAACACGTTGAGAGACCAAGAGACCAACATCCTTGGCTTGGTCTCCCAGAAATAAGCTCAATTTAGAGAACACATCCTTCTGGCGGCATGCTTTAAGCAGGAACTCTTTAAGGTCCGCCATGCACACTAGATCCTATTTTTAGACAATCAAAGCCAGACAAACAGTGAATCTGCAAGAATACAAGGAGTATGACACTAACAACATTATGAGCTCTTGTACAGAATTAGCAAATTTAGCGATGGACAAAAAAAATGGGAACTCAGAAGCATCTCCAAACTCGGATGCCAAATTTGACATCACAGGCCGGGTGATGTGGTGACTAAATTTTAGCATAACATGGATGTAGGACAAAGTGTTAGCTTCTTACCTTATATCTACCCAAGTTAAGAGCAGTGACAATGGAGTAAATACCATCATCGTCATCATTCTCTATTTTAATAACAGTTCCCACTGTGGGTTGACCCAGTATTACATCCACAAAACCACTCAAATCCCATTGCTTATCATCAAGGTAGGTCTGCAGCAGGATTTTCACCCCATGAAAATCACTTAGTTTGGGATCAAAGAACTCAAAATCTGCTTGAACAGTGCCCTTTCAAAACCAAAGGAGAAGCTGTTAGTGTACTGACATCACATATGAAAAATCATTTACCAGCAACGACTAATGGAATGTCCTTACATCAAACTCTTCATCATCTGAAGAACCAGAATCTTCACTCTTGTCTATTAGTTCGTGATTTACCATCCTTTTACCTAAGATGGAAAACATTCGGCCTCAGAACCAGAAATTGAAATAGATCACTGTGCTCATAATAGTTTTCATGAGATAGAAACTACATAATATACACCAAAATAACAACTTGATCAAATACTTCACCTGAAGAGGTAGGTAGATTATTTCCTGGAAATCTGGGATTTTGAACCTTGTGTGCAACCTTGTTATTTGAGGCAATCCGTGCCATAGAACGAGCAAATGGAGAGAAACTTAAAGGTAGACATCGCGCTGGTCTGCAATGTCTTGCTGGCTTTCGGGGCATTATACAAATTAGGCAAACCTGAATACACAAGTTAGCATTTTTTTAATGGTCTATAAAATAATGTCGAGAAGCAGCCTCGGGAAGTTGCAGAGCTTAAGATACAACGGAAAACACAGATGACTCCTTTAAGTTTCAAAGATTTAACAGATGGAACAGTAAATGGACATTATAATTAAACTTATTACTTGTTGTGGTAATATTGCCTCTCAGAATATTCACTGATATCAGTTCAAAAAGACTTGAGAGCAAATTGTCTGCAGAAACGAAGTATAGTCTTGAGGCTCATTGCCCTCTCTTTTTCTCTGTAATAACCATCCAAACAAGAGTGTTAACGATTACGTTGTAGGGTAAATGCCCTATTTATATTTGTCTCTTTTCTTGCCCATCCTATATAACTCCATCACATCAACTGGACTGTCACTCATAAAAATACAATAAAAGCCATCTCTTTCAGCAGGGTTTATTGTGTCCTATAACACAAGAAGTACACACAGAGATATGAGCATCAAATAGGAGACACATAAGATAAAGTAGCAAACTTTTACATGTCATAAGCAAATTAAGAACTTTATGATGACAAATTCCCTTTCTCTAAGTACAACAGCATTCTTTAGCATAACAAGATAAGAGGGTAAATGGTTTATGCTTCAGCTGAAAATCCAGTCAGAAGAACACCACGATTATTTACAACTTAGCTCCATCACCAAATGCAACAATACAGTTGCGGGTGTGAGGTGACATGTATCTCGTGGAACTAGTCTAGGTGCACAAAAGCTAGCCCGAACACCTTGGTCAAAAAAAAAAAAATACCCAACAATGCAAACTCCAACTTCAGCAAAAATCACAAACCCCAACACCTAATTTCAATTCTTGACAGAAATAAAAAACAAATTTGAGCATAAAAAAGTCCCCTTCAGCAACAAATGTAAATCAAGTAAAACTAAAAGCAAAAACTGCTACTAGAAGAGAATCATACCACAAAGAGAGTTGAGTACTGACAGAAAGATGGAAAGGGTCCGCCGGCGGGGATAGCTCCGGCGAGGAGGATGGAGGATGGAGGCCGGAGGGAAGTACGGCTGGGTTTTAGTTTCTCCTGATTCGGTTGAGTGGGGCAGGGGTTTTAAGACTCTCAAAGTTTTCAAACAAAGCAAATTTAGTCCCTTAATTTGTACTTATTACTCTCCTGGACAGTCTAGTTAATTTCGTATAATGTCAATTTTTAAAAATTATTTTTTTTAAACTTCACAACGAAACATGATCAAACATTCACCAAATGGTTCATTACGATTTACATTAATTTTATCAACTATGTCTGTAACTCACTAGAGGCTCAAAAAACAATGAAAAAAAATGTGTATGACGAAATACCAACAATAAGAAGAAGGAAAAGGACCGAATAGAGGAAGTCCTAAGCATTTGACGATCTCGAATATAAATGATCTTAAGCAAAATAATTACTCGAAGAATAAGTGAATTTATTATTTATTTATTTTTAATAACTAATAAGTAAGCAAAAAATATGATCGCAATGTAAAAATCTAATAAAATACTATAGGGTGAGAGTAGGGTTTCGGAGGGTGTGGATATCGGTGGCGTTGAGTTGGGAGGAGATACCGAACTTGAACTATCACTTGTTTTCCTTATCTTCATTTTTAAAAAATGGCATTTCCTTCATTTACGCAAAAACTTGTTTTCTTCGATAAAACTATTTAAATATAATAAATATGTTTAACCCATACCATACCAAACAACCATTAGAGTAATGTTGTAGGCTTGTAGAGAATGTTATTCTTGGATCTTTATAATATATATCATGTATTTATTTATTCTAAATACAATTAATATATATAAATGATTTTTTAAGTAGTCAATGACATTTCTTCTTCTAGAAGATAGATATAGATCTAATAAACACACAAAATTTAACTCCCTGTCAAATAATATTATATTGTAAATTCAAATTCAAATTTTATGTATATATCATGTATTTATTTTTTAAAAAATACAATTAATATATTTAAATAATCTTATAAGTAGTCAATGATATTTTTTCTTCTAGAATATAGATATAGATCTAATAAACACACAAATTTTAACTCCCTGTCTAATAATATTATTTACAATTCAAATTATATACTATGAATAATCTCTACATTTACGAGCCTATGTTTTCCATCTTTTTCTTTTAAATGGGCATTTGTTCAATGTTGACTATATTCAATACAATGAATTTAAAGCATGAGTATTTGTTCAATATTGACTATCTTCATCACGACCAATTTCAAATAATTTCTCTTTTGATATTTAAAGAATAAATAAACATATACAAAACCTAACAAGAAATTTTGAAACTATAAGGTTTAATTTTTTATTTAAATAATTAATTTCATAAAGTGAGGATGCTTGTAATGATTCGGTAAGTCATTTTTAGAAATTTTCGTAAAATAACCATTTTACCCTTCTTGATTTTGGCCCTGAGTCATTTTTGAATGAGTTTTGAAATTGGTTTCAGGTTTTGAGTTAAAAGTTGTGAATTTTGAGAATTTTGGAATTTGAAAGGTTAAAGTTGTTAAAAAATGGTTTTCGGTGTCTTTTGGAGTTTCGAGTGTCATAATTGAATTATGTCGATTCCATCAAGAAATATGAAAATATTTGTCATAAGAGAGTTGTCGGTTTCAGATTCGAAGTCTTTTTGAGGATTTGAGATCCTAAGATGTTAATTGTTGAGATTTTAGCCTTTGGGTTGATTTTGGTCAATATTCGGGGTTCGCATGTGTCACTCCCCGAGCCTACACCATGGGCGGGACTGGCACTCAAATACTATTGTTGGCCCCAAGCGAACCCTTGGTCTGGCATACTACTCAGCGAAAGACTTACTCATGATAAAATACTTTAAAAAGTAAACTGAACTGCTCAATAAATACTTAGAATGTATAAAGAAACATTCACTAGCCAAAATGGCAACTCAAGTCTCAAATATCAAAATAGAAATGGAAAGACTCAAGAACTAACATCAACCAACTGTCTATGAAGCCTTTAACAACTGAGATGGACATCGGGACAAGACCTACGACATCCTAATGAACTAAAATGATAAAGTAATGAAAAAGGGGATCCTCTGAAAGCAAGGAGGCTCATCAACAACTCTGAAGCTCAATTGGATCAACGATGTGCTGGATGTTGATCCTGGTTACCTAAATCTGCATCATAATAAGATGCAGTCCAACTGACATCAGTACATTGAATGTACGAGTATGAAAGGGAAATTCTAAAACAAGATATAAACTTGAAAAGAACTGAAGAACAAACCTGGTCTCAACTCAACTCAATTGAACTGAATTCATTTCAATATAAAGCAGTATAAACAAGTGCAATATAATGAAAAACTTTTTAAAACATGGATAACAACTCTGTGTATTTAGAAATACAATAATAACTATGTATGTATGCAAGGATACAATGTAAAATCTGAATGTATGTAAAAATACAATTTACTTTTGTGTATATAAGAATACAAAATACTTATGTGGGAGTTTCTCTAACCGACAACCATCACTTAAGAGTTATTGTGATGATGCAACGTTTTGTCTCACGCTGCCAGGGCCGTCTTATACCTTGCCAATGGTATAGAACCTGACTACTAAGTGGATCCACTAATCTATGCTAAAAAACACTAAGGAATCATCTAAAAAGTATAACCATTTTCTACCCATGATGGCTACATGGTTTATGGGGGCTGGGGGTTGTCTGAACTCTTCCCCATATCAGTGCTCAATACTACTCCCAAAATATAATACTAGCACTTATGTTTAAAAACATACTTATTTCTGTGATTTGAGATAATTGCTCAAAACTTAGTTCAAAGGCTATCTTGGAAATCAAAGTTTCCTCTCTTGCTTAATTATGAAAGCATTTACTCTTTACTGAAAACTAGCTCAAAGGCTTTTTTGGAAATCTCAGTTTTCTTTCTTATTTAAACATGAAAACATTTTTAACTCTTTGGGAATACATAGTCCCGATATACTCTTATGAAGAAATGAACTTCAAATCTTTTACTCGTTACTCAACTCAAAACTCAGGTCTTAAAACAAAGTTAAAACATTTGTAAAAGACTTTTGGAAGACTCTCTTAACTTCTTTTGACCTGACTCTTAACTTCTCTTGACTTGACTCTTAACTTTCCTTGAATTGAATTATGGATTCAAGGATTGTGATTTGTGATAGAAAAGATCTCATGATGTTTAGGAGTGTTTTTAGATAGTTAAACATGAGAAAAGATCAAGAAATCACTATCTGGAAGCAAGTCCACGATGCGGAGATGCATTTAATTATTTGGCCGCGAAATAATTTTTTTTGAGGTAGAACGGCCTATGACCACTCAACGACGCGGAGAAAATTTGGTCAATCTTGAGGAACAGGTCCGCGACGCTGACCTGGTACCCAGATTTGCCCAACTTGTTCCTTCTTCGTTTTCTAACCCCAATTCGCCTAAATTTGATTCTTTTTCTCAATTTCTCTTTAGATTCAGATACCCAACATAGATACACAACATATGTACACATGAATCTAATCAAACACAACTCTAAAATCAACCTTAAACTCTAAAAAAACTCCTCAATCTCATCCCAAATTCAAGAACGAAAGCAATTCAAGAATACAACTCAAGAACATCAAAGTCTCAATCTTTTAGGACAAAAATCATGCTGAAATAAACATGTTTGGCGCATAGGTGAACGAACCCAATGATGTGTGAACTCGCATACCTCGTAGGATTGAATCCTTGGCGAAACCCGCACTCAATTCCTCAAGAAATCAACGAATCCTTGTTTCTTCTCCTCTTCTTTTCTCTTCTCTCAAAACCCCAACTCTTTTTTATGAAGCGTAAATTGAACCAAATCAGTTTAGACCCCAACTTAATTACCAAAAACGAAATTAATTAATAGGGTAGTGAAAAGATCAAAGTACCCTTCTAAAATTCGGTTTTGACTTTCCTTATCTAGACAGCCCAACTTCAAATGTGCATATCTCCCTTATACGAACTCTAAATCGCGCAAACTCGGCGGAGTTGGAAAGATAATTCAAAGATCTTTCCTAAGGTATCTTGAAGCACACTTAAATCATCCTGAGCTAGGAGTTATGGTCGTTTGAAGTTGACCCAAAACTCATACTTAACTTAATTTTGTCAAACTTTCCAAATTTGATTATTTCCAAAAATGATTTCTTTCTAATTCTAAGTCTTTCTAGTAGCGGGGTGTTACAAAATGCTCGGATTAGAATTTTGAGAGTTTCATTGGATTCGAGGGATGATTTTAGGTCTAGAGGAGGTCTTGGTTGAATTTTAGATGTCGCAATTATTTATCCTTTTTAGGTGTTATGATTAGTTTCTTGTGACTTATACGGACTCGGGTCAAGTAGAACTAGGATTCATTTTTCGATGGTTCCATTGTGTCGGTAATGTCGAGTATAGTCAATTTGCACATATGATTTGTGTGTACAAAATTTTGAATGAATCTTGAGAGTTATTTCGGAAACATTTTATACCTTGTGTGATTCTAGTGCAGTGTAATTTGTTCATCGCGAGCCAATCCAAGCAATTACGATGGTCTGTGTGTTATGTATCGCGATCGCGTAGCTCTGGGTGAATTAGTCATCGTGATCGCGTGAGTTCCAATCGTGATTGTAATGGTCAAGCTTTGATAAGTTGACCCATTTAACTCATTGCTATCGCGAAGCCTTGGTCATTGCGATAAGCATTTTTTATCTGCAGGGTTTCAACCCCATTTCATCATTTTTGAGTTTTGAAAGCTTAGGTGTTGCAATTTGAACCAGATTTTTAAGAAGAAATGGGTAACCATTTCTAATATAAAATCTTCATTTACCCATTATTATTAATGAATTTACTTGTTCAAATTATGATTTATGGAATGGTAATTTGGCCAAGAACTTGATAAAATGGCGATTTTGAGCTAGATTCTAATCTATTTTTTATTCAAAATGGTTTTCACCAATGAGTTCCAAATGTCTTGGGTAATGTTTTCAAGTAAAGAATTTCAGATTCAAACCTCATTTTTGAAATTGGATTTTGAGTTGATTTAACCTATTTTGCCAAATGTATGAATTGAGTGTTGTTATTTCTGAAATTTTATTGTGATTACTTGATTTAATTAGATTCTGTGACTTTGGACATTGTTCGGAAACGGAAGGCTCAAGTCTTGGATTGACTTTTGATTGAAATTAAGGTAAGTGATCTTCTAAACCTTGTAAAACTTGTAGATTTTTGTATTTCCCTTCATTGTGTGTGTTGGGGAGTAAGGAGAATGAGGTGATGAGTTCATTGATTCCACTTGATTGACATTAACGGGAAAAAATGGATTAATGAAAAGACAATGTGTTGATCATAACGTTTTGTGAATTGCCTTGTTGTGAATCCTAAGGTGTTGATTGATGAAATGCTTTGATAGCACTATTGTAGACTTGAGTTGTTTGAGTTATTGTCTCTTTCTTGTGGTGTGAAATTGTTTATTTGCATTAATTTTTGTACACTGTGATGAGACAAGTGATGATTATTGATGTCGAGGTCATTTCCGACAAATATATTGATGTTGAGGTCATTTCCGACAGATGTTATTAATGTCAAGGTCAGTTTTGGTAAGTGTATTGATGTTGATGCCATTTATGGTAAGTGTGTTAATGCCAAGGTCATTTCCAGTGAGTGTTATTGATGCTGAGGTCATTACCGTCGAGTTCATGAACTATGGGCGATTCACATGAGTTCCGATTGATAATATGCATGGTAAATCTTGGAATTATGTTCGGTGTATTTGATTATTGTGTCTTGATGATTTGATACTTGTGATTGATCTACTTGTCACTTATGATTGATATCCTTGATACTTGTTGGTTGTTGAACTGTGACTATTAGACTGTAATTGTTAAGCCATGTGAACCGTATATTGTGAAATTGTTAGTTTGAGTTGATTTCTAGGCAAGTTGTAGTTTGAGGAGGTTCGGTTGGGATGAAAGGTGTACTCTTTTTCTAGCTAGTTTTGCCCCTGATTTTTATGTTGCTTGTTGAGTACCGTGTTGGTTGGTAGTCACTTCTTGCTTCTACACTTGTGTAGGTTCTGAGTCTGGATCTGTGTGTGCTCTTTTTTTTATTACATCTGAGGCTTTTTAAGGATACATTGATAGGTAGTTGCTTGTCATTTCAGCGAACCCTCTTCTTCCTTTATGTTTATGATTTGTTCTTCTTGAGATCTTGAGACTTGCAATTATATTTTAATTTTGTATTTATATATTAGTGGTTTGTACATGTGACACCAGATTTTGGTGGTTAAATAAAATGACTAAGTTTTTTGTCTTTATGTTATTCTGATTTTACTTTCCACATTTCTTTTGTTTCGTTGAATTGAGGCTGACATGTCTTGGTGGAAGTAGACGAGTGTCATCACGTCCATTTTTGAATCGTGACAATGATTCAAAATTATATAACAAAATTAATTGCCTTATTTCACTCTATATAACGCAGGACTCTAACATCCAGTGGCGGAGCCACCTTATTGCTAGGGGGTTCATCCGAACCCCCTTCGGCGGAAAATTATATCATTTATACATGGTTAAAATAATTTTTTAGGTGTATATTGTAGACGTCGAACCCCCTTTGGCTACTTTGTATGTTTATATCTTCAGATTTCGAACCCCCTTATTAAAGATTCTGGTTTTGCCACTGCTAATATCATTCACATGTCTAAAACGAGACTTTGAGCATTGGCCAATATAATACGAGAACTCAACATTGTGTAAATTAAAAATGTAGTTGGGTCTTACTCCGATATCACATGAAAAAATGAATTTTAAGTTTAATTAAGCTCAAAAACAAAAAGAATCACAAGGGCAATAAGGTTTATTGATTTTTGTAAGACATTAGATAGTAGGTAGACTAAGAAAATAGTAAGGTGAAAGTGTATATATATATATATTATTTTATTTTAAAAAGAGAGGTACATATATTGATGGAAGACATAACCTACCCTATCTTCAAATTCAATTATCATACTCTTTATTTGGCAAAAAAAAAAGGTAAAAAAAATTGTTGACATTGAATAGTATTAATTATTTAATATTCCAAAAACAGCTTTAAAAAATAAGTAGGTGATCTGTCTAGAATCTCATTGCATTTGCCCTTCCCTTTTTAGCAATAATAAAACAATTAATGCACTTTAATAATTTCAAGCATGTCCTAATTTATTCTATGATACATTAAAGTAAATTAAAATATTTTAAGAGTCTTACCTGTTAATCTACACTTTATTATATTCTTCTTGTTAGCTTGTTCATGTGCTTCTCCTAACTTTTACATTTTCAACATTATATTATACACACTATTTTTTATTATAAAACACATGAGCTATTTTCAACATTATATTATACACACTAATCACTATTTTATTAAAGTATATAAGCTATGTTCAGCCTTATATCAAACACCATTTTATTTGTAAGCTCGAGATATTTTAATCTCTAATCAAATTTTTCTTTATAAGTTGGATAATCTAATTTTATATATATATATATATATATATTTGATGATCCAACATTTTATTATTCCTTAGTGAGATATTAACTTAAAATGAAGAAAAAATGTATTAAAAATCAAGGCACAAACAAATATAGTTAATTTTACCCTATCCCCCTTAAACGTTTGAATATGAAAAAAGTGGAATGACATTGAAGATCCCTTGTATTTGAATTTGATTATTAGTCGGACTCTACTATTCATCACTCTTTGCAAAAAATAATAAACCTCTTTGATCTTAAATCAACAATCAAACATGAAAAATAGAAGATGAAATAACTAGTATATGTATAGGTTATGAGAGAATCTACACATAATTTTACGAAGAATAGGAGATGAAATAACCATTACGAATAACTTAGGCATAATACATAAATATGCCTTTTCAGTTGGCTTTAACTCACATTTATGCCCTCCAAGGCTCTAACTTTGGGTGTGCACAAGTAGACACTTATACTACATAAATGTGAACAAATAGACACACATATTCTACATGATATCCTACAAGACAATTTGCGTCCTACGTGCATTATGCCACAGGGGACTCGTGTGTCTACTTGTTCAATTTTATACAGGTTTAAGTGTCTACTTATGAGTTGTGCATATCCCAAAAATAGAAAGTATAAATGTGAAATAATGTAAGGCTGTTCAAAACCAAATCGAAATTGATAATGTGAACCAACTTTTTTTATTGGTTTATCGATAATGAGTTATTCATTTAGCGGTTTCAATAACGATTTTTTTAATTATCGGGTTATTAGTTCTTTACAATTTGAGGTTTTTTCTAAACAGATTAACCGATAGTAAATTATATAACTATATTTATACCATTTTGCATATAAAATTCTTGACTTAAAGGTCAACTTCATAATTTTATTTCTGGTTGTCTCAAATTCTCGGTTATTCTACAATGTAACGATGTTTGCTTTTTGAGCAAGATGCAATCTGTCTACTCTCGCGCATGCTTCATTTGGTTTGTCATCTTGTTTCTAGTGATTCTCAATGATTTTCTTGTGTCATAGTTAAACCGATAATCAAACTGATAACGATTAATAAACATTAATGATTCTATAACTGTTTAACATATCTACAAACCGATAATCGATAAGTCAAACTGATAAACTCAAAACTGAACCTAACAGATCAATATACAATTATGAAATAAGATCAAGTTAAAACACACATTTACGTATTATTGGCACTAAGTACTTACTATGCCAAACGACCAAATTTACTCCAAGAACAAAAATGGGACCAAAAGGCAAAAAAGTGAAATGATGACAAGGCCAAATTGGAAAGAGCCCTTTCACAATACAAAGTGTCAAAGTGCCAACCGTAACAGAAGAAAAGAATAGTAACCTCCCATTTGAGAGAGAGAGAGAGAGAGAGTATCAAGGGGAAAGAAGGGTCTGAAGAAATCGCCGATTCTCTAGGAGAAGAAGAAGCCAATAGAAAAAAATGGGTACGCTTCAAACTTGGAGGAAAGCTTATGGAGCTCTCAAAGACCATACAACTGTTGGCCTTGCCCATGTTAATAGCGATTTCAAGGTCACCCCTTTTCCCCTAAATTTTCTCTTCTATATATTTGGGTATTTCAGATTATCTTTTCTGGGTTTTTTTCCGCACTTTATTTGGTGTAAAATTGAGCAATCAAGACTGAATCTTGGATCGTGGCAGTAAAGCCGGCAACTCTTGCACTTTATACTTGAAAATTACTTCGATTTTTTGATGTTTCGGTGGTGGATTTTGTTGATTAGGATGTGGATGTGGCGATCGTTAAAGCTACCAATCATGTTGAGTGCCCACCAAAAGACAGACATCTTAGAAGTGAGTGTTTCTTTACTCTTTAACAGATCCAATACTATGGAGGGAAATCTGAGAAATTTTTGATTTGGGGTTCTCATATTTTCTCAATATTGTGTTTGGGGTACTTGCTTTTAGGAAATCATGTGTTTTTCTAACCTGGGTTTCTTTCTTTTTGGTGTAAAAGTTGTTTTGTAGAATTCGGTTAATCACTTTAGTTGTTAGGGATTTTACTTGTAAATATTCATTTAGGTTTGTATTTTTTTTATTGTTATTGATTTGTGTTTGTGTTGTTACAGTAGAAATGTTGGTGGTAATATTGTGGTATTGGTTCTTGCAGAAATTTTGGTTTTTACATCAGCGATGCGACCTCGTGCTGATGTTGCGTACTGCATACATGCACTTGCGAGGCGATTGGCGAAGACACATAATTGGACGGTATGGAGTGTGATACAGTTGGTTTAATTGACAAAATCATGTACTTGAGTGCCTTTTCGCGGATTTAATTTATCTATGGGAGTGCATTTTTATTGATGTTTTGATATTAATGAGACCATATTTTATGATTGTGGCTCCGATTATTTGGATTTTGGAGTGTAAAATGGAACAGTTTATGTTTTTCTTAGTACTATTGCAATATGTTCCACTTCCCCNCCCCCCCCCCCCCCCCCCCCCCCCCCCCCCTCTTGCACTATACACCTATGGCTATATAACTTGTTAGCTATAGGGAAAAGTACATCAATATGTTTCACCAGGGATTTGGGTGAATTAAAGTAGTCCAGAAAGATCTTCACTTGCAACTTTGAAGGCTCTAGTTTAGGTGGTGTCTTGGAATTTGTCAGCACAATCACCTCTTCTTTGCGGTTTACTATTTTGTGACGTACTTTACACTTAAGTTGCTTAACTAGTCCTTTCCCTTACTGATGTGTTTTACATATAAATATCTTTCCGCATTTTCTGAAATAGGTAGCGCTGAAGACGTTGATAGTAATCCACAGAACATTGAGGGAAGGTGATCCGACATTTAGAGAGGAACTCTTGAATTTCCAACAGAGAGGACACGTTCTCCAAATGTCCAATTTCAAGGATGATTCAAGTCCAATTGGTTGGTAAAATTACCATAAATGTTCTTTTGAGTTTCTATTTACCTTTAGATTCCATCAAGTTCAACCAGAATGATTCTATCTTTTCCGTTCCTCCAGCTTGGGACTGCTCTGCCTGGGTACGAACATATGCACTCTTTCTGGAAGAACGACTTGAATGCTTTAGGGTTCTGAAGTATGATATTGAAGGAGAGCGCCTTCCTAAACCCGCCCAAGGGCAAGAGAAGGTTAGCATAACACTGCTGCACTTTCTGCTAACTATTCTACATAGTTCAAAAAGTTGTCTTTTTTTCTGTGAAGAAAATTGAATAAATTTAGCCTACTAGAAGCAAAGTCATTTCATTCATTCCATGCTTTTCCTTCCCATGAATTGGATAAATCATGTGGTCTACACCATTGGAGACTTCAGTTCCTGAAACATTGTGGAGAAGGTGCTTTGGCTGTCTATCAGCTATTTTATACATCTCCCCTTCCCTTGTTTCCTGCACTAAGTTGAGGATCTGTTAACATGCCTAGTTGCAGATCCACAGTTTCTCTCAGATATATTGCATATTATTAATTACTATGTAAAGATGATTAATAGAACCACCTTAATTTTTCTTACTTATTGATACTTATGATGCTTTGGAATATTAACAAGAAAAAGAGTTATGATGCATTGGAAAGTGGAACTTTTCTTCCTGTGTTACTGCTGTCTATGTTGTGTTGACATGACATACAAAAGCAGAGCCGGGATTTGAGTCTTATGGGCTGAAGATTCTAGTCCTTTTACTGGGTTCCAAATTAATAATTTGTACACATTTCATGGGATTTCTTAAGGCAAATACACGGTTTTTGGATCAAAGCTACTGGGTTCGGCCAAACCCCTAACTAGTATTCTAGCTCTGCCAGGGATGACATATAAGGCTAATGAAGGATAAAGGACTTGGTACTCACCTAACAAGTTGTATAAAGAAAAAAGAGAATGCCATGATAGTCCAGACACAAGAATTTAAGTGTGGGTGTTTAGTAGATTAAGCATTTCAGAATACCACAATCTTGCATTTGAAGCAAAATTGCATTTGTTGAATCAAAGAAAAAGCAAAATTGAAGTCACTTGTTAGATAAAACCATAGAAGTACAATAACCCACATTGAAGTTCCTACCATAAAAAAGAAAATATTAACAAAAAAAATTGTTATCTATAATAACAAAATTACCGTGATTATTGAGACTTCAGATGCTTTATTGGTGCCTTTGATACAAATTAATTTCAGAAAAGAAGATATTTCTATGGTATGTATGTTTTACAACTTAACAGTGGGTTTACGTCGTACTAACTCCAAAGGAAACCTCTCGCACTTCCAATAAAGTCACGTGGAAATTGTCTATTTGGTACAACATTTAAAAGAGGACATTGAGAAGAGCCAGGACTTAATTTATTTTCCTGCAACCGTAGGAGTAATTGATTAGGTCTTTGGTCTTTGATACATTTAATATCTTCTATATATCATTACTTGAAATTTGAACTATCATGTGCATTGCAAATATCTTCATACTAGTTATATTTAAGAATCAATTAATAGCTCTTATGAGTGATTAACATTTGGCTGGTGAGCTGCCGCCACAGTGTCATTTTCAGTGAATTTCTGTCACATTGACCTAAATGAACTGTCTGATTTCAATACAGACACTGCTTGTCTACCTGCTGCTAGAGACACTAAGTTTGGTGGATTTAATGAGTTTTAATCTGTTGCTCGTTTAGTCAGTATGAATGTAACTTCCAAGTGTCATTTACTTTTGACCAGGGATACAGCAGAACTAGGGAGTTGCCCAGTGATGAACTTTTGGAGCAGTTGCCTGCTTTGCAGCAGTTGTTGTATCGTCTAATTGGATGTCGGGTAAAGTTTTGAAGATTGATAAACTCTCTTTTTATGTCTTTTGGATGACATTCCTAGTCAGATTGTAAGAGCTCTATATTTCATCTATTTGGGGTATAATATCTAAAAGTCTTTACTTATATTACAGCCTGAGGGAGCAGCACTTGGAAATTATGTGATACAATATGCCCTTGCTCTGGTATGTTTTTTTATTTTGGCATACCCTTTTATTTTTGGTTAAATATTCTGGCTACCTGTGTTAAATTGATTGATATTTTATACCTATCAAAAAAGTTCGTTGATACTCGTAAATTGAGTATCCAAGAGTTTGACCTAATAGTTGATGAAGTGGGTGAAAACCACGGAGACCAGGATTCAAATCCCCTAACAGAGACAAAAAATGAAAAATGAATTTTTTTTCTATCTAAGTTTTTGGTGGGCAGTTACCTAGACTGCATTGCCTAAGCTGACAGCTGACATCAATTTGCAGACTTTACTGTTGAATAAGTGGTGTAAAGATTTACTCATTTTTCATTCCAGGTCCTCAAGGAGAGCTTCAAAATCTATTGTGCTATAAATGATGGAATAATTAATCTTATTGACAAGGTGCATTTGACTTTTAGCCTCTTCTATAACATGACCTCATCAAAATATTGCTCGTTGCTGTCATATCTGTTTGACATTATTTTTCTACTGATTTTAATTCAGTTTTTTGACATGCCAAGACATGAAGCTATTAAGGCCCTTGATATCTACAAACGAGCTGGCCAACAGGTGAACACACTGACAAACTTGATAGAATATTTTGTTTCTTCGCTATTTTGGTAGAATATTTTTTTTCTCCATTTAAAAAAATATTTTGTACTCTATACTTTCGTTTCTTACTACTTGTCTATCACCATGGGACATTTCCGTGGGTTTATGGTGGTTATCTGTAAGTTTTATCATCTTGTTTCAGGCCATGAACCTCTCTGACTTTTATGGGGTATGCAAAGGATTGGAACTTGCCAGGAACTTTCAGTTTCCTGTTTTGAGAGAGGTAATCATACTACCAAGCTTCTGTATTGATTGATTTGTCTTCAAATTTGATGGTCTGTCAGCTTGACACTCTATTCTGGTTTTCAGCCTCCTCAGTCCTTCCTTGTGACCATGGAAGAGTATATAAAAGAAGCACCCAGGATTGTCTCTGTGCCAATAGAAACTCTGGTACTACATTCTTTTATTTCATAAACATGCATATGTTCTCCAAACAAATTATATGCCAACTTCTGTTTTTCTTTTGTTTAGTGCTGATCTATGTTTTCCTTTCTATATCTTGATAAAGTGTATAAAGCTGGTTATAGTGTAGCAATATACATGTCTATTGTCTAATATCACTGTTGAATACTAACATTATTAACTATAACTAGGATTATCCGGAGAGGCTTATGCTTACGTATAAACAAGAGGATGAACCTTCAGCTTCTGAAGATGCTCAAGATTCAGCCAACGAAACCCCACCTCCTCTACCTTTAGATGATGCTGTTGTTTCAACCACCGAGGCTCCTTCCCCGCCAATGCCTCCACCCCCAAGCAGCTTGGAATCTGATGATTTACTGGTGACCTCAGCTAGTCTTATTGAGTTATTTATTGTTTATCTGGAATTTGATGGATACTGTTTTGGGATATCTCTTTTTGTTCCTACTGTTACTAGTATTTTTGTTGTTTCAGGGGCTAAATGCACCAACTGGTTATGCATCAGCAATTGAGGACAGCAATGCTTTGGCTTTAGCGATAGTTCCATCTGGTAAATTATCTAATTTCACCTACTAATATGTAGAACACTTCTTGAGAAAATTGGGTGTTGGTTTATTTTAAATGAACTATTATTACTTCTTGCAGGGACAACACCATTTGACTCAAATCCTGCTCAGCCAAAAGATTTTGATCCTACTGGATGGGAGCTTGCCCTGGTCACTACTCCCAGCAGCGACTTATCTGCAGCTCAGGAGAGACAATTGGTAAGCCCTTGAACTTCAATTCTTAAAGGTTGTGCTTTTTTTAACTGCAAGGGTACTGAATCTGGTCCTTGGTGTCAGACTGCCAGGTCTATGTAGTAGTGTACCTTCATGTTTAAACTCTCTTCATCCCATTTGTTGTGGTTGCTGTCAAATTTATCTTTTTCTCCGCAAATTCTTGATTGAAAAAAGGGATATTGCAGAGTGCTAATCTCAACTGTATTTTACTTGGTTGGATTTTGTAATGCAATGTTGATCATAATTGGGGAGAACTCTTTGAAACCATTTTTGATAAACTTCTCTAAGTGGCTTCTCTTTGCATGTTCATTTGCAAACGGAACTGAGGGAAACATGTAAAGCATTGAAGTTAGTTAACATAGGGGGGGTTCTGATGCTTAATACTGATTACAGTTCCTTATCTTTTTATCTGCTTTGTGAAATCAAGTAAATATCTTCTTTGACATTTGTTTCGGTATCTTTCTAACAGGCTGGTGGATTGGACTCCCTCACACTGAATAGTTTGTATGATGAAGGAGCATATAGAGCATCTCAACGACCAGTATATGGAGCACCAGCCCCTAATCCATTTGAAGTTGCTGATCCATTTGCCATGTCTACCACCATGCCTCCCCCTCCGTCAGTGCAAATGGCTGCGGTGCCTCAACATCAAATGAATCCTTTTGGACCATTCGAACCTGCCTATCCACAACCCCAAAATCCAATGATGAATCCCCACAATCCTTTTGGTGATGCAGGGTTCAGTGCATTTCCTGCCAATCATGTTGCTCATCCACAAACAACCAATCCTTTTGGGAGTACCGGCCTGATATAATAGAAGTTGTGCATCCACACGACATATCAAAGTCTTGGCAGTTAAGTGTATCGCCTGTCAATCATGTTGCTTTCCCACAAACAATCAATCCTTTCGCGGAGCACTGGGTTGCTATATTCAAAAGTTGCACATACATGAGTTGTAGCAGACTTGGCATAGTCGATTTTGTTAGTGAATCTGCGGTTGTGTAAATCATTCACGTGATATAGTTTTCGAAAGCAGTCTATATGTTTGCTTTTAAGATGTAAAGATGGTTATAATGGAGATTCAACCTTTTTTTTCAGTTGATTGAAATCACTCCCTCTATGTTATGGACTTAATAGATACCTTGCCCTCTTTGTGCATTTTTTTAGTATATATCAACCTATATTGTTCCATTGCTATCATAAGTACCTAATTAGCAATAACAAAGAAAGGGAAGATAGTATTTAGTAGAGAAGTTATATAGTACAATAATACATGTATCCTTTTAACTTGGTTTTAGTTTGCATTTATGAACTCCAACTTTGGGTATGTACAAATAGACATAAACGCTCTATAGATGTGTTTGTCTACTTGTTCAATTTTATACAAGTTTAAGTGTTTGTTTGTGCACGTTCAAAGTTGAAGGATATAAATGTTAGTTGAAGTCAAGTTAAAGGACACGTCTAGGTTTTATGTGTACATTATTTGGTATCAATATGTGAAGATGAGAATGGTTCTTGTTCCACTCCCTACAGTTGCTGAAAAAGCAAAAGAAATCTGCAAGTCAAGTTTTTGATTTCATCAAAGGAGACCAAAATGCTTTTTAAAAGGAGTGAGTATTTATTCCACATGAACTGTCACTTCCTATAAATTTCACACCACAACTATTAGTCGTTTCTTTTGCCTATCTAAACTATCACCATCTATGTATTAAAACATACCAAGTCGAATAGATAGGTACAAAAAGAGAATAACTGATAATTTATCTTATCAACTTCGAGGTATATTTTCATACACAGATGATGATAATTAAAATATAAAAAATGGAACATTTGATAGTTAGGATATAAAACTCATAAAAATGTGTTTTTACCACTAATAACTCATATAAAAATGAACCACCCTTCCTTAAAAATTCTTTATATTTCATGTGGAGGTGGTCAAAAAAAATAAATTAAAACATGATAATCAAACATTAATTTGGATATATAGGTGAACCATCTTTACTTACTTATCCCTCTTTGAGCAATCAATAAATTTCAAGAATGTTGACCCCTCCACCTTACATAGAAAAGAAATTATACTAACCTTGGGGGGTCCCCTAGTTGAAGGTCTAAAACTTTCTCTAATGCAATAATGTTCACATTAATTTTTCACACATAATATTATTAAGATTTTATTTTAATCTATCTTTGCTTAATGTTTCAACTTTATAACCAAGAACCTGGATTGTGTTTTCCATAATTAATTGCAATAAGTATGTAGGGTCCCCAAGTATGACTATAATTATTCATGTATTAATTGCATTCATTAATCAAAATAAAATAATGGAATAATACATGATCTTTAGAAGTTGGGGAATTCGGTGGTCCGCCATAACTATGGACAAGCAAACAAAGTAGCAAACGTTTTGTTCAGATTAGGTTCCAAGCTAACAATGACCGATCAACAATTTATCCTACTAGTACTCCTCCAGATGCTGAAATAGATCAACTTAAGACAGATCAAAATGAAGAACTATATAGTAAAGTAGTATAACAGTTAGCTTATTTTGATAATCTATCTGTAACCACTAGTACTAAGAGTGATAATGTACCGTCTAATGTTTAACAATATACAAAATATCCCTTTATCCAAAAAAATAATAATTGTTCTTCATACTGACAATTTTGATTTGAGAATTATTTGGATTTTACTTTTGTAGTTAATAATATTCAATAAATCTATGTCTTAGCAACTTTTGAAGGAGATATCTTGATAGCTACGTGAAATAAGCAAAGTACCACTTGAGAGGTCAAGTAGGATGAATAAAATTCCTAGCGAAATTTTTAATATCGATCTCTTTATGAATTTTATGTAATGTGAATTTGAATTAGTTAGATCAGTGAATTTCATATACGAATATGAAAGAATGTGAAATATATTATCATTTGGGTCTTCTATTCAATGGATGGAGCGTAGAAACTAAAAAGTAATTAGACTGCTTTATTGTTTGCTAATTTTGAAATTGTCTACCAAATAATTAAAAGACTAATGGCTTGAAATTGAAGATTATTGAAAGTGGTGTGGGCCAAAACATAAATATGGTTGAATTAAATGGCCATTAGAGTATTAACAATTCTTCTATCAGAATCAAACGATAAAGTTGTCCACATATATCCTATAGATCATGGGTTTGAGCCGCAAAAATAGGTATTAATGTTAGCCGAAATTGAATTTATTGGACCAAACTTTGAAAGTCTGATATTTAATATCTATTTTCATTTATCAATTACTGAATTACTCAAACCCATCCCTTCGTAATAAAGGAGAAGAAGTACTTAGTAGAATGAGACGATCATAAATAAATTCGAGATTTAAATTTTTTGAAATTGTTTTTTGTCATTTCTTTAAAATTTGGATTTATACCTATCATTTTTTACAAATTTGACAAACTTTTATATATAAATCTATTTCAACATTGAAAGTACTTAATTCAAATAAATCTACAATTATAATTATATAGTATGATTTAAGTTCTCCCATACACAACATTATTTTGTACAAACAAAAAAAAAAAGAATCTTTTTTAATGCTATGTTGAGAAGAATGAAACATCCCATATTCTTAAGTTAGCATAATTGATAGTGAGATAGCCATAAAATTCTAATTAACCTTCAATATAAATCAATCATATAAAAGTAATAATCAAATCAAATAATATACTATGTGTATGTATATAAAAATAAATATCTTTTCTTTATTCATGGAATATAAACATCTAATACAGATAAATTTTATCGTTCATACTATTTAGTTTTATTCAAATTCCATTCATTGAATCAAGGACATTGAGGTAGGGCTTACCTACATTCACATATCAACAATATTGTTAGTCAAATTTAATGATCAAAATGTCAAAACAAAAAAATAGTATTAATGTTTGAATTAATAATCGCAAAAAAACGTCTTAGTAAACTACAATTAGCACATAGTATTTATTTGATTATTGAGCACCAAAGTACACAAATACTAGATTTGAAGTCATCTAACTCATCATATTAAAAAAAATTGTAAATTTNTCAAATTTAATGATCAAAATGTCAAAACAAAAAAATAGTATTAATGTTTGAATTAATAATCGCAAAAAAACGTCTTAGTAAGCTACAATTAGCACATAGTATTTATTTGATTATTGAGCACCAAAGTACACAAATACCAGATTTGAAGTCATCTAACTCATCATATTAAAAAAATTGTAAATTTATTCGCTTAAAATAACTACACACGTAGTATTTGAAATTGGTATATAAAATCAAATTTGAAGCAAAATATTTGAAATTTTATATGATTGAAATTTAGACACATATAACTAAAGTATAATTTTTTTTTCATGAACTTCAACTAATCTAACTTCAGATATTTTTATTAAACCTTAATTTCAAACACTCTGGATATTTATAATTCTTCCAAATTATATAGGCACACACAAACTTATAAAATAAATTCAAATTAAGCAGGTTAAGCTAGTGGATATGCAATGTAAAATCATGATTTGATTTATTTCAAATCAGTATTTAAATATGTGATTTGACATCATAATTTCAATCCTAAATTCTTAAAAAAATATGATCTAAATTTCTAAATTGTGAATTCATTTTTTAAAAATGTACAATTTGATTCATTAATATATTTGTAAAAAAAAATCATGAAATTATGTGTATATGAAAATATAAGAAATTGTTCCTATCACGTGAAAAATATATATTAAAGAATAATTAGTTACTGCTATTATTGACAAGAGGATCTTCATGAAATTATGTGTATATGAAAATTTATAATCAGAAATATTTATTATAAAAGGAAACAATAAAATATGTTAAATACAACACGACACTTTAGAATATTCTGATATCTGATATAAACTACAATATGTTCAGTTGGTAAGACTATATAAGAAATACGAAATTTTTGATGAGTTTTCATTTTTATGAAAAAGAAAAATACAATATTACATATCTAAACAAAACTTTAGTATCGAATCAATCTACTTTCAAATCATAATTTCATATCACATATCTAAACGTAAATTTAAATAGCAATGTCCAAATAAAGCTTTAGTATGTAAAAAAAAAGTAAAAGAGCGTGGCAGTGTGACAGACAGATCTATATGATGAAATCCAGCATCTGATGGGCCCCAAACCTACCTTTTGTTGGTGGTCCAAAATTGATGGGTGGGCCCATTTACATGTTTTTGGATCCAAAGCCTATACTTTCTCAAAGAAAATACAATTTATTTTTTAGAAAAAAAATAAACAAAAAAAAAAGAAGAGTAAACAAACAACTCATAACAATACTTTTGACTTTTCTTAAATTTTTTTTTTTGAAAAAACAAGAATATTATTGATAAAATAATATGAGTACAATTTGTTCTTCTCTCTTAAGATTTATTCGCGATTCGAGGACATAGCGTATTTCTCGAACTAGAATAATGTAGATCTTCTTGAGATTTATTTGATGTCTATGAATATTTCATGAATTTGTGGAATATTTGAGATTTCTTTGATAAAGACAGTATTTGATGTCATCGCAATCTCTTTGTGAATATCCAAGAGTTATGAATATTCGAGATTTAATTGAGAAAGACAATATTTGATATTTTCATGACCTCTTTGCGAATACTCAAAATTTATGAGATATTCGAGAATAATAATTTTTGCCTTATCTTTAGTTATTGAAATATATTTGAAAAAAAATAATTATGGGAGGGTAGTTTGAAGTAACGCTATAATTATCTTGTGTGATTTATAAGTCACGAATTTAAATTGTTAGATCAATTAATATGTTTGTGATAGACTATTTCTATCATATCCATACGATAATTTCTTTGTACTCGAATTTAATGCATTTGAGCCAAAGATCTATTGAAAACTGTCTTTCTTGATAAGATTTATATACAATCTACTCTTTTCAAAACCCCATTAAATGAAATTTCACATGTTATTATTATTTGTTGTTTGTACTTTATACAACAATTTCTTAAATTTCTAGTACATGAATATGAAATGTTTCTTTTCAAGAGTAAAGTTCTTTCTTCTTTTTTAAAAAAATGAAGACCAAAACTAATAAGATGAAGATGTAATAATTACTAGTATAAGCTAATTAAATTAAATAAATGAATTGGTACGAAAAGAAGAATCCAGCAAATGTTAGCTGTTGAATGTATACAATTATTTATTAAACTTAAAGATGCTTTTCTTTGATCGATTTATTTATTTTTGTTTGTTTTTTCCATCATATCTTTATAGGAATATAATTCTTTTCTATAGACTCTAGCGGCTAAACTAGATTTTCTTCATTAAAAAAATTCAACATATAAAAATTTTATATGAAAAATCAAGAAATTCAAACTTATTATTATTATATGTTGAATTTTTTTTCCTACTAAGGAAGTTGATTGAATCACGAGGGAGTTATTGCCTGATTATGATTTCGATCAAATTTAATAATTTTTATTTATCAGATTTTAGAATACAATTATAATCAGTTATAGCTGTTATTCTTAAATTTAGAATTTATAAAATTTAAATTTTGATTCCGCTTTTAGATTGAACCCCTAGATTTACCTTTGACAATAGTGGTGAAGCCAAAATTCAATATAATATAATATATATAATTAACCTTATTCTAATTGGTTAGATACCTCATTAGGATTGGTAGAGTAAGACCTAGCCCTCTCTTGCTTGTACTTATTCATATTGAGAGTTTTTATGTTTATTATTAATAAAAAGCCACTAGACCAGGGTCTAGTGGTATAAATTTGCTTAAGAAAAAATAAAAATTGGATTGTTATTACTTATTGCTTCATAATGTATTATATTGTATTGTATTATTTTAATAAATACATTATTTGGATATTATATCGTTCAAAATAAAATTATTAAAACAAAATTTAAAAAATATATTAAGATAACGTCGTGATCACACCAAATCAATCATTACATAAAATTAGACTTCTCATCAATATCTAGCTGGACATAAAATACCGAAAATCAAATTATTGAATGGAGTCAAAAAATTTGGTAATTGGGTATTCGATATGGTATTCGGGAGTAAAATTTTAGAATTATGGAATTCAGGTTTGAGTTTCTTATGAGACATTAGTACCATTTGGTATTTTTCGAATACGAAATTATTTACTTGATGAATATCATGAATCAACATATCTATTACTCATTAGTACAAATCCAAAGAAGAAAGTTAAAGAATAGACACAAATAACCTAAATACATGTCTTTTAATTGTATCAATTAGTTTTTCTTGATGTCTTCTTACTTATTATATCGTGCCTCCACATAAAAAAATGATTGAAAAAAGAGTATTAACTTTATAATATAATCAGCTACAACTTCAATACGGTATTATTAAATACCACACCAAACCAAATTCAAAATTTTGTTATTTGATATCTACTTTTAACTACCAATTATAAAATTATTGAATCCAAAATTTGATAATCCCTAACTGAATATCGAATGCCCAACCCTATCAATGCCTAATAAATTTAAACGATACGACATACTAAAATTTAAATAATCATCAACACAAACATGATATTTATCAATATACTACATGTAACAACCATTAAACAAGTTGTAATACCCTGGCTCCCTTACTTTGACAGATTCAGGTCTCCTTTAGCTTCCTTTTCTTACTATTCAATCCAAAATAAAAAAATATTTTTCTTCATTTGTCTACTTTAAACTATTTTCCCTCTTTTCCCTACCTTCACTCAACATTATCTTCCCACTGATTCTTCAATTATCTCTCACTTTGTGTATATTAAGTTTGTGTTATTTTTTTGTATTTTTTCATTTTGGATCATCAAAAAGAATGGCTGCTAACAAATTTGCAACCATGTTACACAAAAATACCAACAAGATCACAATGATCCTTATCTATGCAATCTTGGAATGGACTCTTATAAGTTTACTTCTCCTTAACTCTTTTTTTTCTTATATGATCATTAAATTTGCTGACTATTTTGGCCTAAAGCCACCATGTCCATTGTGTTCAAGAATTGATCATTTGTTTGAACATGAAAAGACTAAAGCTTTTTGCAAAGATCTTCTTTGTGAAGCTCATGCTATAGAGATATCTAAACTGGGGTTCTGTTTAAATCATCAGAAATTGGTTGAATCACAAGATATGTGTGAGGATTGCTTGTCATCACGCCACGATGATGATCGTGGCTTTATGGAGGATTCAAGATTTGAATTGTTGAATAGTTGTTGTTCTTCTTGTTGTGATGTGAAGTTGGAGAGGAAATTTTCAAATGAAAGTTGTGATTTGATTAAGCCTTGTTTTGATGATTTGGGAGATACCCAAAAAGGGAATTTGGTTATTGAGTCAACTAATGATGATTTGGTTAAAGAAAGATCAGATTTTGATGAAGAAAAAACTGATCTTGATGATATAGTTCTTGAAAAAGTAATGAAAGATCAAGGTGTTCAAGTTTGTGTAATTGAGGATTCATCTTTTGAGTTTTCTTCTCAGCATTTGGAGTTTTTTGTTGAGTGTAGTGGTCATAAGTTGGTTCCTGTTGAATTGATTGATTCAACAACTGAGGAAGATCATTGTAAAAACCATGAAACCGACGAAAATTGCGAAAAGAATGATCAAGGAGAAGATGAATTGGTTGTTGAGATTAACAAGATTGAAGAGGAAGATAAGTTTGCAGTTCTTGATTCCATGGAGATGGAAGAAGATGAAAATGGTTTTAGTTTTTGTGTTGAAGAATGTCATTCAGTAAAGGAGTTTGATGAACAATTTGATGTTAATACTCAATTTCACCAAGAATCTGCTAGAGATAATGTTCAAATTGAGGCTGATAATGTTCAAATTGAGGTTGAAAGTGTAAGGGAAGTAAATGATTCAGATGTTACACCAGGTACATATTCATAATACTCTAGTAGTTTCTTGTCCTTCGATTTCTGTTACTATCTGTTGATTCATTGTAATTCTTGTTCTGTTACTATCTGTTGTTTCTTGTACTTCGGTTACTTCTTTCTGGACTGTTTTTTCTTGAGTGGAGGGTTTAGTGGAAAATAGCCTCTCTAACTTTGAGGTACGAGTAAGGTCTGCGTACACTCTATCGTCCTTAAGCCTCACTTTGTGGGATTACACTTACTGAGTATGTTGTTATTGTTGTTGATTGTTTTTTGCTTTACTTTTGTAGTTTCAGAAGAGGTTTCCTAACTGTTACTATCTGCTGATTCCTTGTGCCTCGATTGTCGTATTCTTTTGTTTTAGTTTCTGTTATGTTTCTATCTGATGTTTCTGGACTGTTTTTTTTTCTTGAGTGGAGGGTCTACTAGAAATAGCCTCTCTACCTCTGATGTACCTTCCGTAGACCTCACTTTGTGGGATTACACTGAGTATGTTGTTGTTGATTGTTTTTGCTTTACTTTTGTAGTATCAGAAGAGGTTTCCGAAATACTACAAATTGATGAAATTGAGGCAGAAGTGTCAATTGGAAATGAAATTCCTGATATGGATTTATCAGATGAAATTCCATGTGAAGTATCTCTTAATTGTTGTACACATGAAGAACATTTCACAAGTTCTGCTCATTTCCATGATATTGATCATCATGGTAAGGTTAAAGCAAATCTTTTCTTTAGCGCGACGAAAGAAAAGCTTTAAGAGTGTTTCCTATGGTTGTGCTGTTATGTATTCATTTATTTATTTTGTTGTATCATGTTAGGTCTTAAAGAAGATCAAGACAAATTAGTAGAATTGAAATTGTTATCACTCGAGTTTGATGATGATCATGTGATGAACAACGAATCATCGATATCTTCAAAATTGGATGAGATTGAAGAAGAAAAAGTTCCAGAGACGCCAACTTCTATCGATAGCTTCTATCAGTTGCATAAGAAGTTACTACTCCTTGAGAAGAAAGATTTCGGAACTGAGTCTTTGGATGGGAGTGTGGTTAGTGAGTTAGAAGGTGGAGATGCAGTTTCATCAATCGAACATCTGAAATCAGCGTTAAAAGCTGAGAGAAAGGCTCTACACGCGTTGTATACAGAGTTAGAAGAAGAGAGGAGTGCTTCTGCTGTGGCTGCTAATCAAACAATGGCTATGATAAATAAGCTTCAAGAAGAAAAATCAGCAATGCAGATGGAAGCATTGCAATATCAGAGAATGATGGAAGAACAATCGGAGTATGATCAAGAAGCGTTGCAGCTCTTGAATGAGCTTATGGTAAAGAGGGAGAAGGAAAAGCAAGAGTTAGAGAAAGAATTGGAAGTATATAGAAAAAGGTTATCGGAATATGAAGCAAAAGAAAAGGCGATGAGGATGTTGAAGAGAAGCAAAGATGGAAGTGTTGCAAGAAGCGGATTGTTTTCATCTGCCTCTTGTAGCAACGGTGAGGACAGTGAGGAGTTGTCTATTGATTTGAATCAAGAACCAAAAGAGGATGTCAACTTTTATTGTCATCAAGAATGTGATGATCATGATCATAAAGTTCAAGTTGATGCTTTTCTAGAATTGGAAGAATCGTTTGTTGATTTCGAGGAAGAGAGGATGTCCATTCTTGAACAGCTAAAGATGTTGGAAGAAAAGCTTATATCTATGGATGATGAAGATGCAAAAGAATTTGAGGATGTTAGACCAATGGACGATTCATATAGAGAGAATGGAGATCATACAGAGGAAATTTCTCGTTTAGATGGAGAGATAAATGAACATGCCAATGGTTTTTTGAGTGAAATGAATGGGAAACTAAACATCAATGCAAAGGGAAAGGGACTTCTTCCACTTTTTGATGCAATGAGTGATGAAAACGGAGATGTTATGATCAATGGACATGAAAATGGCTTCCATTCCAATGGTATTGATGAGGAAAACAAGAAGCTAGATGTAGAAGAGGAGTTGGATCTTCTACATGAAAGGCTACAAGCTCTCGAGGCAGATAGGGAGTTCCTAAAGAACTGCATTAGCTCATTGAAGAAAGGCGATAAAGGGATGGATCTTCTTCATGAAATCTTACAGCATCTTCGTGATCTAAAGAACGTTGATCTTCGTGTAAGGAGCTCAAGTAATGGTCTCATATTATAGTCAAGTGCTAACTCACTTGTCGCGCCAAAGAAGATAAATAGGTAATTTTTGCTCTCTTTATCTCAACAATGTCTTATGTTCTTGTAAGTCTATCACATTGTCTAACTTCTTTCATCTTCTTTTTCTCAATTTCAGACCATGATCATAATAGAAACTCAACGATGCACTCGAAATCTATGCAATCGCTGATAAAACTCTGCTTGGAAAATCACTTGACAGAGAGATCAGGCCTTGGAAATGGTCTGGTCTAAGTTTTTGTTCTCAAGCTTCAATGATCATTTGTCAAAGTTGAACCAATTTTTTTTGTATGAGTTGGTGTCAATTCTCCAACTTTTGAGGGCAAAAGAGGGGGAATGATGAATGTGTGTGTAGTCCAATTAGGGTGAAGCCATTCTATCTTTAAAAAAAAAGTTCGTGGTGTTCGAGTCAGCTTACGTGCGTCTTTATTACAATCAGGTACCTGCTATCTACCACCAGCACTGATCTAGCTTTTGTATGTTGTGAAAAGGACAAAGCACTAGCTTTGCAAAGCTGGAGAGGGTCCAACAAAGATTCCAGTGCCAAGAAATTTGTCTTTGTTTATTGTAGACAAATTAGGAGTAGCAACAATTTTCTTGTCCTTTTTTTTCCTCCCATTATCATTTTAAAAGGGTTTTAAGGCATGAAGGGGAAAGTAACTTCTTTTTTGCCTAATCTCTCATTTCTTTTTCATCATTTTATCATATGAGATTTGTTAAGTATTTTTCAAAGTTGTCTAGTTGTACACTACATTTGTCTTTGTAAGAGTACATAATGAGTGAGTATGTTAATTTTGTTTTGTTTCTTTCTTTCATTTATTTGACAGCCAACTTTCATTATTTTCTTTATTGTAAAAATGATTTAAAAAATATGGATATTCACAACTATACAATTGAATAGTAGTTAAGAGAGAAGGAAAACCAAATATTTCTTTTCAACATATTGTTTTGGTTTAAGCAAAAACAGAACTTTGGTAGGTTGCGTGAGAATAACTTATTCAACATTTAAAATTTCTCTTTTAAAACCATTGGAAAGGACAATGCAAGAAAAACCATACAAAGACTATAAAGACAAAAATGATATATCTAATATTATGAATGATTGGTTCTAGATGAACCATTTTATTTTCGTAGGCCGTTCTCACGAGTCAGAGATTTGGCGCAAAGTGTGTAAATTTTCTTTTCAATTCAGTTGTGTTAAGGGCGTGAAAAACTAAATATACATTTATAATACCTAACATTTAACCTGTGTACATCACATAATTTTCTCTCCACCTAAGATGGCTCCGCCCATGACCTTTCTTGATTGGTTCAAGACTTGAGAGATACAACCTTTGTTACTAAAAGAATTGATGTATAATTAGAGAAACAAAAAAGGGCTATAACAGCTAAGAAGGTGGAATTAAAACATGATCACAAAGGTAAAGTTTGTGTATATGCATATGCAAGCTAAGTACCTAATCATTATTAACATATTTTAATGATAGTTTAAGACACACTAAAGGTGAAGGTTAATGAGACATAATGATCATGACTAGTGTCATGCTGGTTTTCAGCTCACCTTCCTCTATATATATCTTTATTAAAAATTACTTAATATTATATCATAAAGAGAAAGTTGGTGTAAAATATATATCTTATTGTGGTCTAGTCCCTTAGTTAGGCAGATTGGGAGGACCATATGAATAATATTACTTAATTAGTATATTAGAAAAAAGGGAAAAAGGACAAATATTCCCGAAAGTAAATGGTATGCAGATACCCTCCGTCATACTTTGGGACATTGGTGTCCCTGCCGTCTAAAAACTAGAGCATATATGCCCTTCACTCTAACGGAAGACTAAATAGGGACACGTGGCGCAATCTTATCCGTATCCGATATTTAATAAATGTCGGGTCGGTGGATAAGATTATGACACATATATGTCTATTAGTATAAAGGGTATATATGCTCTAACTTTTGAACGGCATGGGAACCAATGTTCCAAAAGTATGACGGAGGATATCTGCATACCATTTACGATAGTTCAGGGTATATTTGTCCTTTTTCCCTAAAAAAAAATACAAAATATAGCATCATGAGTTTTGAGAAAATTAGAAAAGATTGTAATTTTTTTGTATTAAAAAATGAGAAAAGTAGTTATATAGAGGATTTGAATGAGATCAATCTAGGATATTTAGTGGGAGAGTCTAACGATATCTCTCATAAAAAATAAAAATGATCCTTATTTTGCGATATGTCAACAAATAAGATACAAATATTATTAAACCATTTCTTAGAAGTTTTTTGTGTTATTATTAGTTAGTAACTTTTAGAGCTTACCAATTATTTTAATGAAGTAACTATTGAAGTTTTTTTAAAAGAAAAATAACTTGTAAGGCATAACTGATATGTGACTTTTTAATAATTTTATAGTTTGTTATATAAAGAATGGAGTATTTGAAAGTGTTATCTGATGGTGGTGAGACATTGATTGATAACTTTCAAAATATTATAAGTCATTAAGTGCAATTGTAATGAATATATTATTAATATTCATATACAGTATTGTGTTAAGTGGTTCATTATTATTTTTAACTATATATTAAATATTGATATACTCGTTTTTTGTTTTGTTATAGTTATACGTTAGTTTGAACTCGTTGTCTTATCTTAAAATTTAGAATTCATAATTTTTAAATCGTTACACCAACTCTAATTTCATATGTATATTTGTTTCAAACTTTGAGAAACTTGTTTTAAGTTCCATTTTTATTCAATCAAGTACAAAAAGAAAATACATGCAAATTTCATTATAATGACAATGTTTGTATGAAAATGTCATGAATGTTATGATGAGTTATTGTTATATATGTATACTGACATTTAATATTAAGATTTCATTCAGCTATTATAAACAAAAATATGCACATAATTAGTTTAATAATTTTGTGTATGAAGAAAAAAGAATTCCTTCAATTTCGATTAAAGATTCTAGACATCTAAGCCTTTAGTACTCTAGCTTCTTCTTTTTTAAAAAAAATAGATCTTACATGACACAAATCTGAATTAATCGATTAATACATTCATATTCCATATGATTAATCCCCCCCAAAAAAAAATATCATAAGATGAAGCTTCCTTTTAACTAAGGTGAAATTCCACTCTAGTGTGAAAACATATAAAAATTCCACCTTTATGAAAACAAGAAGAAACAAACTTCTTATAATATGATATATAGTACCTAGGTAGTTGCCCTCAAGATGGGGATAATTGACCATAATTTGATTGTTGCGAACATTATTAATTTATTATGTCCCACATTTGGCTCATTTCCTGTAAGGCGACACATAATTTTTCCACACACAGTGAGATATGGATGTACTATATGTGATTGTCTCAAAATATTTGTCGTATTTTTCATTTGTATATCTGTTAAGAAAATATCAGTTAGAGGAGATATTTAATTATTCCATCCTTATTTATATTTTTGAAGATCATACTCTTTTTATTAAATATTTATTCTATTTATGTGTAATAATTGAGATATTTATACTCTTCAAAAATAATTACTACTATAAATAAAATGAGAAAAAAATAGGACGGTAGGAGTAATAATTAGTTTTCCCTTGAATTTTTAAAATAAAAAATATTTTGAGATAATTTTTAGAAAAATATATGGACAACAAGCACTGACTATGTTATTGAGCTTGTGAATTTTTTATTTTTTATTTTTTTGATAGAAGTGAAACAAAAACGTGTATTTGTTAGGGGAGAAGAAAATCATTTTCATAGAAAGATTTTCACCAAGAAAAGTGCTTTCTTTCACTTAATTATGGGTGGAAGTTATTTTTTTTATAATTATCTTAACTCTAAACTTTGTATTACTTGTATAGTTGTATTAATCAAAACTTAGATATAAATTTTTTTTATCTCTAATACTCTCTTCATTTTGCTAATCTTGTAATTGTTTTTAATACATTCACTTATAAAAAAAAAGTAATATATTTTTCACTAACTCATCTAATGATTTGGTTTTCTGCACGAGCAAGAAAAATGTGAAAATAACATCAATATATTTTGTCAAAATACATGGACCACAAATTACTAAAGAGGAAAAGTTGAATATTGAAAAACAAGACTAAGAAAAATAAAAGGAAAAAAATAGGAAATCTTCAATTCAATTGGAGAAAAAGCCATATAAGACATTTTAAAAATATATATTCGTGAATCGTGAGACAAATTTTGGGGTCAATTGTTATTTTTTACATATAAAAGAAACTTTGTAAAGTGTGAATTTGATCCGTAGGTCCATTAAATGGACTCCATTCTAATAATTAAAGCGAAGAGTTGATTTTGAACTAAAGCTATCATATTTCGAAACCAAATAAATAAAACGAAAACTCAAAGATCTACTCATAAGAGAAACCTACATTCTAATTTAAGTGAAATTCCACCTTTACCTATTAAAAGATATAAAAATTCCACCTGTATGAAAACAAGAAGAAAACAAACAATTTTTTAATTTTTAAAAAATAAGGAAATAAATATTTTTTTTAAAGAAAAAACAGATTTTAACCTGTATGGCTGTTACACAGGCTACATTATTCCCTAAGGCAATGATTTGAAAATATTCTTAAATTTATTTAATGAAAAAGTAATTATTATATTTTTAATATGGTACCACCATAAGATGTTATTTTTTTGTTGTTGACAAGTGAATACGCAATTTTTATTTTTGATTGTGCACAAGTAAATTTCACTTCAATGTAATAGTTTGGATCAAACAAATTTCATGTGTGACAAATTCGAGTATTCGACTAAGAAAACATATAAAAAAAAGTTAAACCTGAACCCTCCAATCTGAATAATCATCTACTCAACCAACTTGATCATCACAGTTATTTAAAAAAATGGTTTCTTCTCTTTGGGCTGATTTATTTTTATTCCATACACGTGAATTGACAATGATACTAGTGCAATTAAAATTAGAAACACATTTTTAAAAGAAGAACAGAAAGAAGCTTATTTAATTTATTTTATAATAAAACATGACATGCGTCAATATGTTAATATACACTTTCCATTATGGAATTCTTTTTCTAAAATTTGAAGTGGTTCTTGAGCTAATTTTCATTAGAATATTGAAGTTTATCGATAATTTTCTTTCTTTGTTTTCTAAGTTTGGTTACTAAGGTTTTTCCTCCAATGTTCTACTACATCTAAATATTTTTTTAATATTTCTAAAAAATAAATATGTCATATAAATTAAAATAGAGAAAATAATTATTTGCAATGATGTCCGTTTATAATCCAACAAATAAAGTATATTACATGATTCAAAAATTGACGATTCAGTGAATTAGATAAAATGGGGCAAGCGAAAATCAAATCAACTTTCTCTGTTTTTAGGCCAGCTTTGAATCCCGAACATTTTTTATCAATAGTTATTAAAATAAATAAATAATGAGAATTTTTATTATTATTATTATTATTATAATGATCAAATAAATAAAACCTGAGGGAGTGTGAAAATGACATCAATATATAGAATACAAGAAGTCAAGAGCCACAAGTAAAGTAAAGAGGAATAATTGAATTATTATTGCAAACAAAATTAGTCTAGATAGCAAATTTTTTTGGTCAATTTCTACTTGGTATGCCTTATTTCACACATGAATAATATCATCCCCATTCAATGTTTACTTCAAATTTTTCTTCTTATAAATAAAAATATTTCCTGCGTAAAAGTCTTATGGGGGTGTTTTATTTTAATCGTCTCATTTAATATATAATTATTTATAAAGAATCATGACCACAACTTCTCATTTGTTCTAGAGTCTTTCACCCTAATGGCCCGCTCGATTTCTCACGAGATCTGATTATTTATCTAGATTATATTTAAAAAAAATTTATTTACATATCAAATTTAAATAAAAAATAAATATAAGAAACTCATTAATTGTTTTTTAGAAAACAATTTTCTTTAATTTGTATCAAACACAACCCAATGTGCACAATTTTTGCCTGTTCTATGAAAATAAATTACGTATTAATTTTCTTTGAAAATACATAATTATTATGATAAAAAGTACAATAATTCTTTGTTATATAAATGTATATTATTTTAATTTCTTTAACCTTTTTCAAGTAGAAAAAATTAAGAAAATATTATTTGTCTTCTTATACTATGTCCCCGACATTAACATTATTTTATCTATTCAACTCTTTTTATATTCTCTTTCTTTAAATTTTTAATAAGTTAGAGTAGTACTCCATTAAAAATAAAAGTTAATAGACAAAAAGTGTTAAACACAATAATTTGTAATTTTCTTTCTTTTTCACTTTCAAATATTACAACGAACATATTAAAGTATGATATAAAATTCTTGAATCAGATTTTATCATTCTAACTTTATTATATTTATTTAACATTTATCGATTGAGAAAAACACTTTTTCCACCTAATAAGTGAAAATGACATCAAGCAAGCTATATTATACTATCAAAATGCAATGAACCACAAATAAAAAGGAATTCTGCAAAACAATTTAGGATTCTTTAAAACTTGATGTGAGACGAAGTCATTACATGTGTTCCTTTTTTATGATAGCAAATTATTAATATAAGAACATAAAAGAAACATGTTAATGTTTAATATCGATTAATCTAGATTCACATTAAAAATTATCTCACTTTGTGAGATATTATTATTATCAGTAAATATAATATAACAACAATTATATCATTATCATTAAATAATTACCGCAAAATTATTTATTTGCCACAACAGTATTACTACAGGTACTATTTATTGATTTCTCTTAACATATTTTTACTCTTACTTTCAAAATCTCAATAACACATGCACCTGACTCATTTTCAAGGGTTATTTTTTTTTTGTTGTATCCAATTGTGACGAGTAAAGTTTTAAATTTAGTGGAACTTTAATATGGATATTGAACACCGAATGAAAAATAAAAAACTCATACTTTCAAAATCTCAATAACACACGTGACTCATTTTCAAGGTCTTTTTTTTTTTTTTTATCCAATTGTGACGAGTAAAGTTCCTGTTTTAGTGGAATTTTTACTATGGGTATCGAAACCGAATGAAAAATAAAAAATTCTTACTTGCAAAATCTCAATAACACACGTGACTCATTTTCAAGGGTTATTTTTTGTTGTATCCAATTGTGACGAGTAAAGTTTCGAATTTAGTGGAACTTCAATATGGATATCAAACGAATGAAAAATAAAAAAAGAAAGTGGAAGTTTTCAACAAGTGGAATCGTCCAACATGCCAGTATTTCCTTTGTGGATGTAAAATCAGCTGTAAAAAAAGTATATATATATATATATATAATATTAAATGTTGGCCAATTCTCAAAGTACTAGTAAATAAGGAATAAGAGTAATAATAACAAGAAAACTTCAATGCTTGAAAATGGAAAAAAAAAAGTCCTATAGTGGTAGAAATGTTACCATCACCTTTAATTTTCCCCTATGTTCATATATAAAGTCCATGCTAGTTATTAATTATAAAGTCCATGTTAGTTATTAATTATGAGTGATTTGCCAAAATGACTTTCATAATTCATGGTTTTGAATTTTGGTCATAAAAATATATAGTTCATTGGACATCAATTCAATTTGTTTATGATGAAAAGAATTAGAAATATTTCAATACAGAGAATGTGCTCAATTAATCATAAATTTTGCAAAAAATTGCATGTGAAACTCCTGCCCATTGTGTTACTTATTGAATTAGTGCCAGAGTAATCAATAAATAATACGCCTTCTTTGTTTCAATTTATTTATTTAATTTTAAATTTAGCACTAAATTTAAGAAAATAGAGAATGCTTCTGAATTTTATAAACATAAATAAAGATATGATAATCTTTATCAAATTATGTATATTTGAAAATTTCAAAGATATGATTTATTAACGTGTTGTTTCAAGATATTTTGATTCCTTGCTTATAAACTATGATTTGTTTATTTTTATGTTTATGAGAAATAGAATAACTTAAATTGCATGTCCAAACAAATTCAAAGTATAATGAAAGATTTAAAAGAGCTTTTTAAAGTTCATGATATACTCAAATGAATTTATGCGGGAAGAAATAATAATCACACAAGTTATGGAAAACTTTAGAGCATTCTTCCATCATTAGCTTTAAACGATGAAGAAAAACTCGTTAATTCTTAAAATCTAAAAGATGTCACGTAAATTAATACCGATGAACTATAGTTTATGATCAAAGAATTTCTCATCCTTGTTAAGTTTCAACAAGCAATGCACCAACAGTCACATGTATAAAGACTTCAGCAAATACATACAACAATATGAATACCACAACTTTAGCTTACCTCANCCCCCCCCCCCCCCCCCCCCCCCCCCTCCCTCCTTTGAATTTTCTGAAAATTCCACATAAACACGGTTCCTTAATGTAACAAAGAACCTTAAAATTTGTAAGGACGAGTTGAAATTTTCTATTGTTTTATACTTTGTACAAAGTCCTCTTGAGTTTTGTAATGGACTAATTATTTTTGTGTACCCGCTATGACCAAACCCAGAAAAATTCTTGAGAACTTTTTGAAACCCTTTTTCTCAAGCTCCAACAAAGGTAAGCAAAAATTCTTGTGAGGGTACCCTTAATCTTGATTTTTTAATTTATTTTTTGTTGTTCTAATGGTGATTTTGGGTTTTTCTCTTGTTGTGAATTGACTAATCAAAAAAAGCGAAAAATGAGGAGGACTTAGAGAAAATTGCAGCACAAGAACAGAAGCAATTCCCTTTTGAAGTTCTTGTTTCTGCTACCAAAGATTTTCACCCAGATAACAAGCTTGGTGAAGGTGGATTTGGGCCTGTATTCAAGGTAAAAAATAAAAACAAACTGAAAATCAACAAAATTGAGTCTTCTTTGTGATTTGGGTGTTAACAAAAACTCAAGCTTTCTTGAAAAGATTGAGTCTTTTTGTGATTTGGGTGTTAACTGAAACTCAAGCTTTCTTGAAAAAATTGTGTCTTTTTGTGATTCTTGAAGAAAATGAATCTTTTTGTGATTTGAGTATGAACAAAACCTCAAGCTTTCTTGCAAAAATTGAGTCTTTTTGTGATTCTTGAAAAAAAAGAAGTCTTTTTGTGGTTTGGGTATGAACTGAAACTAAAGCTTTCTTGAAAAAATTGAATCTTTATGTGATTTGGTTATTGAACAGAAACTCAACATTTCTTGAAAAAATTGAGTCTTTTCTTATTTATAGGGGAAATTGAGTGATGGGAGGCAAATAGCTGTGAAGAAGCTTTCACATAGTTCAAGGCAGGGGATGAAGGAATTCAAGAATGAAGCTAAGTTGTTGGCTCGTGTACAACACAGAAATGTGGTGAATTTGTTAGGGTACTGTGTACATGGGGTAGAGAAGTTGCTTGTCTATGAGTATGTTGCTAATGAGAGCCTTGACAAAATCCTCTTCAGTAAGTTTTATTAGTTTTTATCTTCTTAGATCTACTAGCTTTTGTATGTTCTTTTAAAATGAAATAAAATGACATTCATTGAGAGGCGTAGCCAGAATTTTTAGTTTATGTGTTCTAGGTCATAATTGTGTTTGTTTACTGAGTTCTGGATAGATTATTCGTACTTATTAGATGAATTTTTTAATGCAATAACAAGGTTTGAGCCAAAGTTACCGGGATCTGCAGAACTAGTAGACACCTGTGGCTCTGCCCTTGTCTTCACTATCCAAAGATTAAAACAAATTGAACTGCAGATGGATGCTCTTGTCAGTCTTTTGAGGAGTGAGATACTGGAAATAGCCTTGGGATATGCATTTTCATTTTGCTATTGGGTCCAGAAATTTTTCTTTCAGTTACGTTGTCAGTAATCTAGTTCAATGATCTCTGTGTCAGTCCGTGAAACCACTAGGGATCGTCATATTGTTCTGTATTCGTGTGTTTTAGTTGCTAAACAAACTCTAAGCTCAAATGTTCCTTGAACTCCAGTGATGGACATAACGTTTATTGTTTTCTCGACATCCAGCAACAAACGTGTGGCTGTTCTTTCTGTTGTCTTTCTTCTTTTTTGATAACTTTGATGTTTGGACCAGCATGTGTGCACCTCAACTACTTCATGGAATACTTGCATCCTCCTATCAATACATGTATCATGTAAATCTGTTCACCAACGGTTAGACAGATGAAAAGAAATTACTTAGTTTGTTTTTTTGCCTTTGCTAGGATTCGTACCCCACCCATTGTGTTCATTCCAGTTTCATCAACCTTAGGCGGCCGCAGTACATTATTGAAACTTCTTCTGTCGGAAACAACCTCCCATTCCCCACTAAGGTACATCATACACTCCCTAGACACCACGTGTGGGATTACACTGGGTATGTTGTAGTAGTATTTGTAGATATTGAAACTCCTTGTACTTCTCAAGAATTCTGTAACCCTGAAAACATCATTCGACGACATTTGAGGACCTTAACTTCCTCGTGTAAAGTTAAACTTATCAGTAGAAGCAATTTGTGATTCCGAGCCCGAATATAATATAATTCTTCAAGCAAGCAATTTTTCTCATAGTGGTCTTAGCAAAACCAGACTCTTTACTTTATGAATCTTTTTAACCTTTCCGAGTTTTGAGCAAGAAGAAACATGTTTAGTAGTTTTAGAAGCTAGTACTGACTCTTATATTTTTGTATTAGAATCTGTTAACAGAGATGCACTCATCTGGAAGCAACGGCATGACATAATTGTTGGCATTGCTAGAGGGTTGCTATATCTTCATGAAGGTTCACATACTTGCATTATCCACCGTGACATAAAAGCTAGCAACATCCTACTTGATGACAAATGGGTGCCCAAGATTGCTGATTTTGGAATGGCTAGACTCTACCCTGAAGATAAAACACATGTTAACACCCGTGTAGCTGGTACCAAGTATGATTCTATTGAACCTTATAAACTGTGTTTAGTGATGACTATGTAGAAATTTCGTTATATTGCACAAGTACACTCACTCGATATTGCTAACAACTCTCTTTGATAATTTAACTTGGAAGCCAGTGGCTATATGGCGCCAGAGTACGTTATGCATGGACAACTATCAGTGAAGGCTGATGTATTCAGTTTCGGAGTTGTAATTCTGGAGCTCATAAGTGGCCAGAAGAATTCTACCTTTAACAGAGATCCTGATTCTCGAAGCCTTCTTGAATGGGTAAGAACTTGATTTCTCTGCGCTTTTCAGTCTTGATATTCCTTGAAATTTCTGGATTACAAGAAGAAGAATAACCTGTCAATGCCTTCTTTCCTGTTGAGTATAATAGGAGAGTCCTCGGAATCAATTCGAGCTTCCTATAAACATGTAACAGAAAAAATAATATAGCCATACTGTAGAACTTTTTAACTACTTGAAAAGTAAGATCGGACTACTTTTATCTATGTTGAGGGTGCAAAACATAATCAAATTGGTAGATGGAGGGAGAAGGACTTTACTTATAAGGTGTAGGTATACTCTTAATGGTGTGAGACCTTTGGGAGAAAACTGTGTGGCTGTGACCGTAAGTGGATAGTATCACACCATGTAAAGGTATTTTTTAGGCCAATTTAGCCTAAAAGTGGGTAGTAGTGCCAATTATTTGACGGATAGAGTATGGAGATGAAGGCATTGGGTGAGTTTGTTGCTAGTCGTTGGAAATGCACAAAGGAAAAAAACTATCAGTCTTGGTGACAGTGTTATAAAAAGCGAGGAAAAGTGCGCTTAAAGCGCGAGGCGAGGCGAAGCGCAGCCCCTGCGCTTTTATTTCCTGAAGCTAGGCGACATTGAAAAAGCGCTCGCTTCTACTGTAGAAGCGTGAAAAAGCGCGCTTAATTTGAAAAAGCACTAATTAGGGTTTTTTTTAAAAAAAAATTGTAAGTTTTTTTTTTTATATAATTTCTGAAATCCTTACGCGACTTCACATACCTCTTTCGCGACTTCAAATTTATTTTTTGGACTGCTGCGAGGCTGCGACTGCTGCTGTAAGTTCTCTTCTTCTCTTCTTCTTTGCGACTGCTCTGCGATGTTTTTTTCTATTTTTGGTTGCTGCCAGGCCACTGCTGTAAATTCTCTTCTTCTTCTCTGCGAGGCTGCTGCGACTGATCTGCTACTGTTTTTTTTTTTTGGTTGCTGCTGTGTGTTTTTCTATATTTTTATTGCTGCATTTTTTGTGATTTAATTATGTTTTTACTTTATATGTTATGACTTATGAGGATTATTGACTATCTATTTACTTCTAATCTAAGAATATATTATCTCTATTCAGTTATTTAATATATATATATTTTTTATACTAATATCGCTTTACTTAAAAAAAGTGTGCGCTTCGCTTCTCGCTTCTGTGAAGCAAGCCCTCGTTGCTTTTTTCCGCTTCTCGCTTCCCAAAACACTGCTTGGTGATTGGCCACACGGTACTAGGTCCGGGGACTGTGTCGTTCTCGAGTGAATCGTGATGCGACATGCAGGACTTATAGTTCGAGAGAATATTTGTGGAGTTGCGAACAAAGTCTCATATTGGTAGTTGAAGTAGAAAAATAGTTATATATAAGGTGTTGGGATGGTCTTACGGTGTGTGGGGTAAAAACGTGCATGCTTGGCCCGAAACAACAGTATCAAACCATGTTAAAAGTGTCTTTGAGTCGGGGTTAGCCTAACTTTGTACCAGATGGTGATCATGATTAAATGTTGTTATGGTTGCAGGCGTACAGGCTTTACAAGAAGGGTCGGAGCTGGGAGATTACGGACCCTGCACTGGCACAATCTGCTATCCCCGATGAGATAGCAATGTACATACAGATTGGCTTATTATGCACTCAATCGGATCCACGACTACGTCCAACCATGCAACAGGTTGTGGTGATGCTATCGAAGAGTCCTGGATCTCTTGATAGAGAACCAACTAGACCTGGATATCCCGGTTCAAGAATTAGATCTCACAGACCAGGTGGTGGTACGTCTCATACAGCTGGAACTTCGGGTGCATCCAATCCTTCTACATTCAGCTCCTCGTCTAGTAGCAACACTGTTAGTGCAACTGCAAGTTCGTCCACACCTACAAGACGGAGATCGGACCCTCATGGTAAACGTCCTGTGAGAGATTAGGCGCGGCATTGTTGGAGAATTTTTCTTATTCTTTTTGTGTATACATTCAATTTTTGTAGCATGTAAATTGGTTACAAATAGAGATCAATGAGTATGATGAATCTTAGTGACAGTTAACATGTTAAAGAAGTGTATGTAGTTACTCTCAGGAAATTAAACTACATTGCATAATACATAAATGCGTCCTTTAATTTGGCCTCATTTTACATTTATACCCTCTAACTTTTGGTATGTACAAGTAGACATGAGTTTTTCGTGACATAATATACATAGGACACTATGTAGGATGAAAATTGTCACGTTGGACACGTGTGTTTATTTGTTTAATTTTATATAAATTTAAGTGTATTTGTGCACATGCTAAGTTGGAGGCATAAATATAAGGTGAGGCCAAATTAGAAGGCATATTTATAGGGGGAATTCATAAATAGGTCCCTAAACTTGTTGGGTTTTTCCCCTCAGGAACCTCAACTACGCCATTTTCCTATTGAATCCTTGAACCACCCCTAATTTGTTCCTTTCAAGCACTGTGGGTTGATGTGGCACAAAATGTGATCTCACGTTGCTTAAGCGCGTGAAGACGTTTTGAAGGCGCTAATGTGGATTCATGAACCACCCACCAATGCTCTTTTTCTCCTTTTAACCCTAATTTCTCCCTTTTTTTCTCTTATTTCTCCTCTTTTCTTTCTCTTCATCATTAAGTTGGAGAAGTTCATCAGAATATATCTCTCCTTCATTGATTTCTTCTTAATCATCAAGTTTCAATGTCGAAGCTATTTTGTTCATCGATTTCTTCTTCTTCAAGTCAAAAGTGTTTTGGGGGAAAATGAAGGGGCTTTAGGTTTTTAGGTTTGGGAAATGATTATGTGGCGCTGACGTGAACATGGATTGAAGTTTGATTGATTGCAATTTCCATGTGGGAAAGGTGGATCTCACACGCACAATCAACAAAAAATATTTACGAAAGTTTTGTGCCAAATCAGCCCACAGTGTTTAAAAGGAATAAATTATGGGTGGTTCAAGGATTCAATAGGAAAATGGCGTAGTTGAGGTACCTGTGGGGAAAACCCCAACAAGTTTAGGAATATGTTTATGTGTTTGGCCCATATTTATATATTATGTCTTTACGAAAAAATGTCAACTTTATCATGTTTTGGTTTCATTGGCTGTTGTATACACTTGTATATCAAATCAAAGATGGAATAATCTGATTATAAAAATGAGTAATTTTGCCCAACAAAACTTAATAGATTGAGGGAGATACTTAGATAATTTTTAGTACTCTTTAATCGGTTGAATGGTTACGAAATTTGGGATACCTTAATTCAAGATAATAAAATAGTTAAAATGACAAAAAAAAAAACACTCTGTCAAACCTTTTTTATACGTTATTTTGAACAAATTTTACACTTATGAAAGATATTTTTGTAAACAGACAACTTATTTATAGAAATTATGTAATTCACATATTTTTAATACAACAAATCAAACATTCACTGGTTTGTAGATTATTACACAGTGGGGGGTTTATCCAGTGCGCACAAGGTGTACACCCAAAGGGCAGAGGCTGTGGAAAAGGTTGTAGCAATTGCGGGTTATCCTGGGATTCCAAAAAAATCAAACATTCACTAAAAAAATAATACATGGATAACTAATCCATCATAGTTAAGTTTCATTATAACTTGTCTTCAAAAGGACTCTCATATACTTTTAACATTATAAAAACTGACTCACATATATTTTTTTATCTAACGAAAGTGAAAAATATACACTAATGCCTTCAAATTTTTAGATCATTATATTTGAAAATTCATGTTAAGGCCTTATGCAAAATATTTTTTAGTGAAATATTTTCCATTTTTGAGAAACTAAAATATTTTTTAGTGAAATATTAGTTGTACAAAATTCAACTCTCTTAGTGGGACCGGTTTCCCAACTTTTGGGCGGTCCAATTATATTCATTTTTCGAAACATGTGGGCCCCACCTTTCCGCATTCTCATGTAACTGAAAATCTGCTGTCTGATAGGACACAAATATATCATGTTCCCTCACCATTTTCATTAAGAAACAATATTATAACTATTATAATTGTTGTCTTAATATAGATAGTAGAATTACTATTAATTATTTCATAAAATTATGTCATTAAAGATAAATAATTTAAATTTATCTATTTCTAAATAGAAAATATTTATTACTCTTTAATAAACAAAATTATCATATAAATAAAATATAAACAATATGTAAATTCATTAACTTAAAAAACTTACAAAACTATAAGAATTCTCGAATTGAAATTATTGAAATTATTTTTATGTGTTTTGATAAATCCAATAATTTCAAATTTCAAATAAGACATATATTAAGTTTTTTTTTTTCGATTCGATGCTTGATACTTCTATTAGAGCCAGACTAATATGTGGAATAGTGCATATTAAGTTGTGAAATAATGGTAATTTATATGTATAACGACAAGCACAGCCATGTCATCAATCCGCGTGAACTTATTTTCCTTTCATCTTAAATTAAATCTAAACCGTCCATATATACGTCTGAAATGAATCCCCAACTGTACGATCAATCTCCCAATGTTGATCTCATCCATTTAAATTCTCTTCTTCCACTCCCATTTTTTCTCAGATTTTGCTTTCTCTGTAACAAAAATGGCTACTGAAGAAGCAAGTTCAACTTTGCCTTCTTATCCTGATGTAAGTAACAATTTCTTCAGATTTTTTTTGCTAGTTTTGGTAATTTTTTTTTTTTTGACATTTTTGGTAATTTTTGTTTGTAGATGATAATGGAAGCTATAGATGCGTTGAATGAAGAAGAAGGGTCGAATAAATCAGCAATATGGAGGCAAATTGAAGGGACTCATGGTACACTACCACCAGCGCATGGTACACTCCTTGCACATCACTTGAACCAAATGAAGCAAGCTGGGCAGTTAGTTATGTTGAAGAATAATTACATGAAGCCAAACCCAAACGCGCCGCCGCGCCGTGGGAGAGGCCGTCCGCCGAAGCCGAAAGCTTCGGTTCCGGTTCCGGATGGGTATCCTAGACCACGTGGAAGGCCACCGAAGGAGCGTGTTCCATACGCGCCGATTACGGTACCTATGAAGAAGACGACGACTGAAAGTAGTTCTGGTGGAAGTGGGAAGAAACGTGGAAGGCCAAGGAAGTATCCGATGACGGAGGAGACGCCGGTGGCGGTGAAGCCAATTGGTACTCCGAGAGGAAGAGGAAGGCCGCCGAAGGTGAAAACTCCGGTAGCTGCAACTGTAGGGGCTTAATTGAAGAAAGACAAATTAGTTTAGGGACTTGTATGGCAAAATATGCTAACTGTTGTTTTCTCTTTTTATCTGTTTTGAATTTAATGTTTAGTCCATGTAGTTCTGTTTAATTACATTTGTAGGAAGAATTGTGTGACTGGTGAGTGATTTTTATGTTGTAATTGGGCCAATGTAAATCCAAATTGAGGGCTTTTATTTTTTTTAAAAAGTTCAGTATTATTCTGTTTTATATTCCTTTTTTTTTAAAATATTTTATATTTTACTTTTTACTTTTTTAATTGTATTGGCTAATAGTTTAAAAAAAGCAAAGCTGTCCAAAGGCTTTTTATATGTTTTATTCAAAAGTGGGACTTCTCATTGGTAAAAGGATATAAAGAAAATAAAATGGAAAAAAAGATACTTTCTCTTTTTAGTTCTCTTATTTATATGTAGAGTGAACACTTTTATCCCTCAACTTAGGATAAATGAATATGTTCTTTATCCCTCAATATGGAGACCAAATATATGAGTGTTGTGTTTGAGTAATGCTTGTTATTGGGTTCGTTTGATAGAGTGTATAATAATAGTACTGAATAAAATATATTAGTAATGTTGAAATTAGTTGTGTTAAGCTATTTGCTTAGCCATTGATTTATTAAGGGATTATTTGGTAAAGTGTATAATACATAGCCTAAAAATCCTACCAATAAAAGATTAAATAAGGTCACAATTAATACATAATTTTGTGTTTATCTATTAGCAAACCAAACATCTCTTTCATTGTACTACCCAAACTCCTGTATTTGCATCTACACAACTTATTGAGATATAGTTTGTTTTTTTATTTCCGTCCGATTACTTTGAATTTGCACCGCGTGGGTTTAATTTTAGGGAGAAAGCGCTCTTTATCAAGAATTTTTTTCAATAACCATGACTCGAACCCTCTCAATCTTTGATAATGATTTTGATAACAAATTGTTTGTTGTACAAGTATTAAAATGGTGATCAAACTTAATTGTTGCTAATTTCAAATTCATGGTGCTTTCTTTTTTTATGCATTGATATAGCTTTAGTAACTTCTTGAAAACTCAATCCCAAGAAAATATTTAAATTACCATAGATCTTTATTCTTGAATATTTATGCATGCTTTCCAAAGTATATTTTGTATCTTGAATCATTTGAACAATTTGTATCTTTGATCGTATTTTTTTCATAACCAAAACTCTCTTAATCTGAATTGTGATGCATAAATTGAAGAGTAAATTTTAGGTTTAGCAAACATAAAAATCATATTTATATGTTATAGCTATAGTTTGCGTAATTGCGCTCCTTAACAAGTTTTATGTTCGCTATTAATCTGTATATTTCAGTAATCATTCCAATTGTAAAGGTATATATTTGAAATCTGTATACAAATAAGAAACCGACTTGGCTGTAAGTTGTATAAGTATATGTTTTTTTGTTGTGATTTTTAGTCGTATATGTATATGTGTATTATATGTATTTAAATATAAATTTGTATATGTATATGCAACTGTATTTTTGTATACAGATAGATTTGTAGACAGATCTCTCTCTCGCTTTATACAAATACAAATTATACATTGTATTTTGTATAATTTGTGTTTGTACAAAGCGAGAAAGAGAGAAAGACAAAAGAGAAGTGGCAGTGGAAGATTTGTATTGTATAATTATAAGTGTATAGGACAAAGAGATATGTATATGTATGTACAGTTTTCTCTCGTTTTATACAAGAACAAACACAATTTATACATTTGTGTTTGTATAAAGTGGGAGAGGCGAAGGAGAGTGACGAGCGAAATTTCTGGAGAGTGGCGATCAAGATTTCTGGGGAAAGAGACGAATGACAAAGTTTTTGCTACGAAATATAATTAAATGAAATTGTGGTTATAGCATTTATTTTAAATTAATAGTTTGTTATTTCATACAATTTTCCCTAAATTGAAACAGATAAAGTAGTAAACTAGATGGCCCAGAAGCATTGGGCCGTAAGTTTCTCTTTTCTTGGTCAATGATTGGCCCAATTGAATCTAGGCTCAGCAGCAGCAGTCCATTCCAAACAAGCCCAATTCAGTTTCTAGCTTATTTTTCCCCCATACGGGGACTAATTACATTCTATTCCGGAAGTTTCCCCAATTATAAAAATCTTAAATTTTTCATTGCTCTTGGATACATTCTTTGGTTATCCGATTTATTGGAAATGATACATTATTTAATGGGAGAGATGTATCCGAGAGGGAATCCAAGAAATTTTTGTAATTTTTTTAAATGATAGGAAATTTTAGAGATTATGAAATCCTAAATTGTTTATTTATATAATCTTTCGATAAATTTATTTAATAAACATATTTAAGAGTTATTACAAAAAGGAGACTAGTCTAGGCAACGTAGTCATTCCCGTCTCTATCAATATATATACAGAAATAATAAAAGTAGAGGGAATATAGTATATCATCATCAAGCTTCCAAAAATATCTACTTCACATTCTTTTTTTTCTAACTATTTATTCATTAATTATACTGTACAAATTCTTTATAAAACGAATAGCTAAATTTTACATAATTAATCCTTATTTAAAAATAATATATAAATTTTTATAACTAATCTCTATATTATTAATATATATCTAACTTTAATAAGCTACTAAACGAATCTTACCACATAACTTAGATTGAGGGTGTTGCAGAATTAAAGTCTATGGAATTAATTAATTTTCAAAGTCTATTATATTAAACTATACGGCAATTTACTTTCTTTTATTATGACCAACCTTGTATTGACTAATGATGTAACATTTGTTGAAATTATTATATTGCCAAACTACCCTAATAACTTAGTAACGAAATTGCCTTTAATAGAAAATGTTTTACTTCTAATGAGATTTTGTATATCAATTTAAATTAATCGAATATCAAAATTAATTCTAATGAGATTTTGTATATCAATTTAAATTAATCGAATATCAAAATTAATACGAACAGTAGATAATGATAAATCACAAAAAAATTAAGTCATATAGGAAGCTAACACATAAGTGATGACTAAGTCAAACACAAACTTCCAATCTTGACCCTTAATTAAAATTATATGTCGCAATCCATTTTGAAAAATAAATATATCAAATTATTTGTTTTTTAAACATTCATGATAAAATTAACTTTTTTAAAAAAATCATTATTAATAACAATAATTATTCTTGAAGATTATAAATATCTTAATTATAGAGAAATGACACAATATTTAATATTAAGATGTTATAATAAAATAATTTTAAGATACAATAAATAATTTGAAATGGAGGATTATAATTAAGAAAAATCAGACTAAAATCTTAAAACACGCGGAATATGAAGTTTCTTAGCCATAACTTTGAATCGTCAAAGTTGACTCACAAGACCAATTATTTATTATTTATTGGACCCCATCTCTGTTTGGCTTTATCATATAAATTAAAATGAATGTTGGTCCTTTATTTATGGATACATTTAAAATAGTCTTACAGTGTATTTTGGACAGGTTTGATTTTTTTTTGTGTGTGACAAAAATTGATATTCTTAATCTTAGTTAAATATATAATAGATTTGACGAAAATTATGAAAAAATATAATTATAAAAAATCTCATTAAATCCTTAAAATTGTAACACAAAAAGCTATAGTAATAGACATAAAAAAAAGAAATAAAAAATCATCAAATGATGTAATTTGGTGGATGACACTAGGGGTGTGCAAAAACCGAACAGACCGATAAATCGAACCGAAAAATGTGTTATTGGTTTATTGCTATTGGGTTATTGGGTTAACGGTTTCCTAATGGTTTTATAAAAAAAATTATCGGATTATCGGTTCGATATTGATTTTCAATATTGGGTTATTGGGTAAACCGATAACCCATTAAGAGTTAAGACTATAGTAATTTAATACTTTTACATATACAACATACATATTAATAAATATTAATCTCAATATCTTTATAGTTATGTCTTAGTCATTTAGCCATCAATTCATACTTCGCTGTAACTTTGAGTTCACAATTTTACATTATACAAATCGTCAAAACCTAAAGTAAGAATCATATTCCTCTTTATTTCTCTTTGTGTTACACATGTATAGTTCTTTTCATGTTTGTTATTATTATTTCTATTTTATGAGCTTTTGTAAAGTTAAATTATTGTCATGACGTGTCAAATTTATTAGAGAAGTCATATATTTGTTTTATAAGCATATTCTTATTGGTTAAACCAAAAACCGATAAACCGAAAACCGATAAAAAATTATCTTATTGGTTCGTTATTGGTTTAGCGTATTTAAAAACCGAAAACCAATAAACCGAACCGATAATTCATAAAACCAAACCGAATCGACCGATGAACACCCCTAGATGAGACTGCTCTTCCAATAATTAGAGGTCTCGAATTTGAAAAATAGTGAGGCTCCAGTGTGGATACTGAATGGTGAGTGGAAAAAAATAGATATATATATATATTAAAACAATAAGTAAAAATTAAATAAAAAAATTACACCAAACTTTTAAAGTAGATTAAAAACAATTAAAGTTGTTTCTCCAAATGTGACTAAATTAAATTTTTTTCATAATTTTAACTGACAAAATTTATTAAAAAATTGACATAGTCAAAAGTTATTAATTTTTGATAAATTTAAAAAGTAAAGACTATTCAGAATTTTTTTTAGATCTACCCTCAACATAAGAGGACCAATCTTGTCATTTTCTCTATCATATTATATATTAAGTCAAAAGTCTTGTAAAATATCATCACATTATCTAATTCAAGAACTTAGCTCATCCCCCTTCATCTTTTATTTTTCTTCATCAATCAATTATCATGAAATCTTCAACAAGTTCATTAAGTGATCGATACCAGAAATTTTCGTCATTCGGTGACGAAACTCCGTCACCGATTAACGTTATGAGGAGCTCGAAAACTCCGTTTTACGTAGAGACGATGGATCCACAACCCGCTATGTATAGAAAAAAGAAAAATGATGTTCCATGGTCAACTGGACTATGTGATTGTATGTCCGATCCCAAGAATTGTAAGTCTTCCTTTCATATCATTTGTGAAAATGCTACTCTGTCCGCGCTAATTTATATAATGTTATTTAATTTAATACGGAATTTAAAGAAAAATATTCAGATTTGTGATCTAAAATGGTGTTGTTGTAAAATAAATTGGGACATAGAGAGTACTTTTTTTTTCTTATTGATTGAATTTTTTATTTTACTTTATTAGAAGGGTTAGTTTATATTTTTAGTCCGTCAATTATTTGTAAGATTTTAATTCTAGTCGTTGTGATATGCATATAATATTCACAAATTTATCATAAAATTTGTGGTTCCACTGCTTTATTACGTTAAGCATTGATGTTATTGCAACTTATATTATCTTTTTATGATTTTTAAAATTCAAATTGATGTTATTTAATTTAGTTTCAAAGATTAGTCAAATACTCTCCGATAGTAAAAAGTGTCACATAAATTTGAAATGAACGAAAATAATATTGCTTTTAATTTTATTCAAATGTAACATACTTCCTCCATAAAAAGACTAAAAACATATATTTCAGTTAATTAAAAAATATATTTACTTAATCAAATAACACAAGAACTATTAAAATTTTACTAACAATTAAAGAACCAAAATTACTATTATTGCTAATGAACTAAAAAAAATGTATTTTTTTTCTCTTTTTTTGTTTGGCTTTATTTAATCAGGTTGCATAACATTGTGGTGTCCATGCATCACTTTTGGAAAGGTTGCTGAGATTATTGACAAGGGTTCTAACTGTAAGTTTTTTATTTATTTTTTTCTGATTTTATTATGTTTAATAAATAATGAGTTCAGTTTTATTTCAAGATCGAAAAAACCAAAAATAAACCCGTTGAAATATTGAATAGATTGGCTATTTAAATTTTTATCTCGTAGGTGAGTGCTCCAAAAATTGAGGGACAAAATGGAGTAAAGTGTGTTGACTAAGTCATATATTCTTGATCTCTTAAATAACTTATAAATATTTTACTGATTTATGTTTGTCGAATTGATTAATGAGAAATTTTATTAAAATATTGAATGACTTTTTATTTGTTAGGTGACTTATGGCTATATAATAAAGAATAAACAACAATAATTTTGTCTTAGTTCTAAACAAGTTTGGAGCAGCTATAAAAATCTTCACTTCCTCTTATATTATTAATAATACCAACGCAAATAAAGAAACTAAAACTTGATAAGAGTTCGATGAATTAGGTTATATAACCCATAGTTTAGTTTATTTTAACTGAGTTCAACTTAACTCAAATAACACTTTTAAGTATTGTCAGATAATATCTCACTTATTAATTAATGTAGTCAAATTACTCATTTTCTACCCCCAATAAACTGGTGAATTTGTCTTATTAATCTTTTTTTCTTCAATTTCATAATTATAACATTATTACTTTTTTTACCTTAATTTTTGCAGCTTGTGGAGTAAATGGAGCATTATATGCAATAATAATATGTGTGACTTGTTGTCCATGTTGTTACTCTTGTTTTTATCGTAACAAAATGAGACAACAATATTTGTTGAAAAAAAATCCTTGTGGAGATTGTTTGGTTCATTGCTTTTGTGAAGCTTGTGCCTTGTGTCAAGAATATCGTGAGCTCAAAAATCGAGGAGTTGATATGTCAATTGGTAAGAAAAAAAATTATTTTATTTTTATTTTTATTTTTATTTTTAAAAGTAAATTAATGTGAAAAGTAAAGTCAAGTCGAGTCGCATGTTTAGTCAAATTTTTAAAAGTTACTTATTTTATAAGAAATGTTTTTGTGAGTATGAGTTTGTGTCTGGTTACTATCAATTGAAAAACATATTCTAGTCATTTATGCAGTTGATAATGGATTTTGTGATCGAATGCCACTAGACAAAATTTCTCACTATGAGAGAGTCATTTCAAATAGGGTCAAACCAGAACAGTCAATTTAAAAAATAGTTTGTGTTTTGACAAAATTAGAGCAACAATCTCTCTATTCCTACGAGATAGTAGTAAGGTGTACATATACTCTACCCTTTCCAGATCTCACTTGTGAAATTTCACTGAATATATTATTGTATGTTTTCTTAAAAGCTAGATCCAACACTTCAATTTTTCTAAAATAAATATTTTTGACTTCTTGGAAACTTGATAGAAAAAAATATAAGATATCTCAAAAATATACTTTACTATGAATATTTTGTGTTTTGATTAAGTTTCTTAATTTTTTTTATTTATTTTATATTCACAGGATGGCATGGAAATGTGGAGAGGCAAAATCGTGGAGTGATCATCCCACCAACAGTTGAAGGTGGAATGAATAGATAAGGATTGAGATTGGGTTGTGAAAAATCACGAGGATATTTTTCGAAATCGAAGCAATAACTGCTATATAGTAAAGAGATAGCTCTTAATTGAACAATAGTGAATATTATATTACCCCTAATATAATTTGTTAGGGGATTGTGAGTGTTTAGATTTGTAATCTAATTATGTACAATACATGCATTCAAGTATCTTGTTAATTCTCCTTTCCCATCGTTTCGAGTTCACGGTTTCAGGATGGATATGATAAAAATTCACTATGAAAATTGATATGACAACCCCCGTTAATGGGATATGGGGGACGAGCAAGGCAAATAGCCAATAAAGAGGTGAAATACGCTCGTTCACACGCACACCAAGGATGATAAAAAAAAAAAAAGGGACCATAGCTAATGTAAAAGCATTTGAATTGCAACATAATGGAAGGGGAAAAAGTACCTTGCATATATATATATATGAATTTTGTTCATCCCCAACTGGTCAATTCACCAGTTCTCACTTACTTACTACTTACTCGTTAAATACCGGCTTGAACAAGGGAACGGGTCCCTTACTACCAAGAATATCTTATACAAAAGCATTATATGATCGAACATCCTCATTCGAGACAAAGGAATTCAGCTTCAGAACGAAAAGAATGATTCTATCCTACAAGATAATTACAGCAATCAACAACAAGCCTTCTCTGCCTCGACTGCACGTAGGAACGAATCCAGAGCACTAACCTCCATCCAAGTTCATGTCCCGATCTATAGGACAACACGCGCCAACCTTAACTCTCCTTGGAGGAACAAAATTGGAAGCCAAGTGGAACTCTGTTCACAATTCACATTATGCTACAAGGAAGCTGCAGTCGAGAGTGTCAACAAGCCAACAATTAGAGAGCTCAAGAAAGTATGAACGTCGTGAGAATATTGTGAATGACAGCCAGATGCTGAGTCTGATGATGGAGCAACCGAGGAGCTATTCGTGAAGGTGCCATTTCTCCCTCCACTAGACGAAAAAATGAAAAGAAACAAGGCATAAGTAATAGTAGAGCAAGAATAACAAGTTATGGGGAAGTTAATCAAACAGTAATGACTAAATTAGTACCTTCCAGGATATATACAAGAACTATGACCTGCAACGGGAAAACAAACATTAGGTATTGATAATAATGTAAATCACAACATTGTTCTCAAAGCATCAGCTAGAGACATTTACGCATATTACTCTCGAACAAGTTCAAATCAGTATCTCATAATAGCTTAAAAGTAACCACTGTGACCCAATTTTGAAGGGAAAAATCAAGTATTTATCAATGTTACTTCAATCTTTCTCTATAAAGGTTTTCCCCTGTTGAGTTCTGTAACACTCTACCATGTGTATGTGCATTGGACATGGAAGAAATACATCTTTGCATCCATACTTTTGGAAGCATCACGAAGCCAAACAAGCCGAAAAGTTTAAACAGACTAGGCCTAAAAGCAGTTCATAAGGCATGTCATCTCTTGTTTTGGATAACTTTCCTTATTAATATAATACATTTTCCCAATATGCTTGTAGCAGATTACATAGTTAATTTGAAAGTTGAATCTCATACTTCCAGAATTTTGTGTCAACTTGTTAAAGTTAATTTGTGGTAGGATTACAATTGGACAAGACACTTAACAACAACGACATACCCCGTGTAATCACACAAGTGGGGTCTAGGGAGGGTGGCGTGTATGCAACCTTACCCCTATCTTGAGAAGAAAGAGAGGGGATTTCCAATAGACCCTTGGAAATATGTAAAGCAAATACAGTAGTGAAAGAAACCATGTTGAAAACAATTAAGAAAAGAACTGGACAAGACACTTGTGATGTTGTATCTTAGGTTCAAATATTCGAGTCAGCAAATTCATGTACATATGAGCATTTGCAAAAAACAACAACATAGTTTTGACAACTTACTAGGATCAGTGGTTGTGACTTTAGCAACCCCATTGAAGTTGCAAGTTCCGTCGGCCATGCCCATCTTGTGATAATACGCATCAAAAGCATATGATGCATGAGCAAACACAGTATTTGGGTCATAGCAAGGATTTTCTTGCAACAAAGGAGTACAGTCAACTTTCCCTGGTCCACAAGCCCAATCCAGTGCAGCTTGCACCATTTTTTTATCCGCGTTTTCCTTTGCAACACAATAGGTTTGGTTTGTTGTGTCATTGGCCAACACCGTTCCAGATCCTGTCAAGTGCATGATATAAACTGGCACTCCATTGGAATCAAAAAGCCCCCAGTTCTTCTCAGATATAGAACCAGGTCTGAGATCTTCGTTGTAAAGCTCATAAATGTACGTACTAACTGCAATCCCAGGATGCTTGGGCGTCCCGGTGTTGTTAAGAACATGCCTAATCAAGTTACTATTATAAGTATTAGCATTGTCAAGAGAAGCATCCGGCTCAGTGGAGTCACCCTTAGATGGCCAACCTGACTCCGTTACCACAACGGGAATGTTAGTGAAGTTCAAGTAGGACATAGAAAAATATGCTGCATCAACAACAGCATCAAATACATTAGTATAGTGGAGGAGTGTGTTAGAATCAACAGCCTCCTTGTTAGGTGGGAGGGGGCGAAAGAGAGCATAGTCCAACGCGATCACACCATTGGATTTCACGTAATCATAGTATGGATATGCGTTGAGCATGAAATAGGAACCGGTGTCCTGCAAAAATTTGAGCAACGGAACCATGACAGGATCTAACGATCGATTGAAGAAAGCTTGTGAGGGTGGAAATGAGTCGAGGATGATAAAAGATGAATGAGGGGTGGAGACTTTTATCTTAGAGTCTAGATTAGCAGCAACAAGGGCAGAGTGAATAAATTTCATGGCAGAGACCAAGAGAGGAGCAGCATTAGGAAGTGTGGTAAGGACTTCAGAACCAATGGCGATGGCTGTGATGTTGGTGGCAGGAACATGAGAGAGGATATTCCGGGAAACCCAATTGGCAGCAGTGGAATTCGACTGACCAATTCCTAAGAGCTGATCATTTGGTACAGAAACAGTGACGCGGATTTCAGTATGAGCAAGTGCAAGTAGCATAGCTTGGTCAGCATCAAATAGCCTGACATGCCGAATCTGCTGTGCTTTGAGGAGAGCCACCACCTGAGCTGGACTGGGCATGTCAGAGACATCAGTTCCAATGTTTACACCAACGAACGCCTCTGACAGAAAGAAGAAAGATTGAGTAGTGTTTAGTTAAGCAGCTTTCAGTAAAACCAGAAGAAATGATATCCTAATCAACCGGCACTTGTGGAACAATTAAGTTGAAACAAATCAAATCAAGGCTTCTTGCGCAGGAAAATGCAGTAAATCTGATTGAAATAAGAACAAGAGAATAATAATAATGAATGTATGTAAATTTACAATTTCAGATGATCTACAAGCCGTCATGGCCAACAACATCAAACTTAGTGTAAGTTGGGTCTGGGGAGGGTAGATCATACACAAACCTTATCCCTAACTTGAGAAGGTAGAGAGGTTGTTTCTGATATACCTTCGGCTCAAAGAACGATAAAAAGAGGCAGTAGCAACAAGCAGAAACAACAGCAAGATAATAAGATAACCGAGACTACAGGAACAACATGTAGAAGTAGAAATCTAAAAATAACGAACAACTGTCACAGCCCTCGGCTACAATTTATATATAACAAAACAACACAAGTTTTGCCACCAGGTTAGTGTTTCACAGACTTGATAACCATCATAACTTCCATAATACATATGAAGACCAGTCAGACATAGTAAAAATAACTACGTCTAACCAACCAGAAAATGTGATACTCCTATAAAAGAAGAGTTACAAAGTTTTAGTTGTTTATCAACCCCCAGAAATGTTGAAATTCTTATTTTTTATTGATGACAGGTGCCTAAGTAATAAATGTATCAACTGCCTACCCACGTGTAATTTACTTCTAGTCCTCAATCTTCATAATCAAATCAATTTGATTTAAATTTTGACCTATTCTGTGAATAGAAATGAAGCGAGTTGCTAGGAGCCTATGACAGGAATAATATTACTGAAGAGAATATCTAACAGCTCCAGCTCTTCCAATGCTAACTCTACAAAAATCCCAAAGCTAGTGCAAAAACCGACATGATTCCAAATATTTATCACTCAGATTGCTTTGTCTAATTACTTGTTTCATTTCGTAAGGGGTCATTTATTATGAAGTCAAGTTATGCTGGAATTAGTTATCCTGGGATTATTTCTTATTAGTTGTTTGGTTTATTATATTAATGATAACGTACATTGCATGATTTCTAAGAAGTTGTTTGTTATCCCCCCCGATTAATAACCAAACAAGGGATAAGAGTCTTATCATAAGACAATACTAGTTTTTTTTTATCATAGGACTATCTATGCTTGTCCAGCATACCAAATGATCCCTAACAGTTTGTATAGACCCTCTAGCGATCATCACATTGCTGCATTGCACGATTCATGCTCATGTGATCGACCACTGTGAATGGCAGAGATTCCTCTCATCTGTCTTGATATTGTGGTGCAGCAAGCAACCACATCCCGAGACAGTATGGGTGTGCACAGGGTGTACCAAATCACCCTAGTTGGTCGCCCCCGCATCACAAGTGGGACAACCAGATAAAAGTTGACTAGAAGTTCTTGGTCTGATCAAGAACCAGATCGAGTTGTGGGGTCAAAGGCTTCCAAGGATTCCACAAGTTGAAGCACAACAAGGCAACCAGCCGCCAATTTTCTCGTACCAAGGCAGCCAACCATTTGGCACATTAGCCAAGGACACATACTTTTATGCATTTGATTGGGATGTCTATTATTGTCAAAAGCAGGATATGAGTCCATCCTAGCAGCATGACATTCCAGGCACATCTTGGTATTACAGAGGCACTTCCAGTGCAAGATGTGCATAGAAGATGACTAAGCTACTGTTCATCTCAGGTCAGTATTTTTTACTACTATTAAGCAAAAGTTATTTGTTTCCTATTATTGTCATTTAATAGTTTCATAGTAGCAAGTTGATTCAAACGATTTCTACGACTTACTATACCAATGATCCCATTGATTCAGATGATTTTGTTACTCTCAATAGTCCCTTTGATCATAATGGGCTGAATTATGACCTAAATAAAAGAGTAGAAAAAGTCTTGTGCGCTCGTACAATCATGCTATAGAGCATTTCTGATTAAGAGAAGGTGGCATTGTATTATATATATATATGCATATATCTTTTGATAAAATCCTGCCTACCCTTGATCAAATATCAATTAGGATACATTAACTGATGTTCCAGACACCCCCCAAAGTATCATTAAGAAGAAAAATCATAATTAAGGTAAGGAAGACTCTATATAAGCCATCACATTCACCCATTCTATTTCGAGATTTTTATGTCCAATATTAATTGGAACAATATTTTCAGCCAAAAGACAGACCACAAACACGGCTCTTTGGTGATGCTCATATGAAGATTCACAAATAACATTATGCTCACTGTTATAATAACAGCAACAACAACAACATACCTAGTATAATCCCACAAGTATGATATGGGAAGGATGGTGTGAACACAGCCTTACCCTTACCTTATAAAGGTAAAGAGGTTGCTTCCAATAGATCCCTTGGTTCAAGTTAAACATGTCCAAGAAACAAGTAAAACAAATACAAGCGAAAAATTCATGTTGAAAACACTTTAGAAAAGAACAAGCAGCAACAACAAAATGTACTATAACTGAAGCAAAGAAAACAAAGAGATAATACTAAAACCGAAGAATAAAATAAGACAAGAAAAAGTCCATGTGCAGTGAATAATTTTCAGAAACAATGGGCACATAAATCTTAAAATGCAGCAAACAACCACACCATGTGCTAAATGTTACTTCTTAAGAACATTGATAAAATAGCCTTGAAAGCACATCAAAGGATTTCCATTATTTTTTATACTAGTATTTGCAGAGGAAACCACATGAAGTGCAACACATTAAAACTAATCTGGAAAGATGGTCATATTGTAAATTATCATAAAAATGAAATTATATATTAACAGATACCATGTTTAGAAAAAGTCAAGATCACTAAGGCAAAAAGTTTCTTTCTTTAGAAAAATCATAGAAAAATGAGAGTGTAGCAAAAGTATTCACATTTTGCCTCTTTACAACACTGGCTTGAACTTTAGGCACTCAGCTCCATTTTGTCAAAATTAACCACTTTTGATTTTTGTCAAATATTTGAATAAATTTTGTGATTAGATTTGAGGAAAACAAAATTAACCAAAAATGTTTTAAAAGTCTTATCAAATCCTAGGAATCACAATACAAAACCCTACAAAATGCATTAAAACTCACATCCAAAAATGAGTACCCCTATAACAAATTCATTACATATTTGATTATTGAGTTTCATACATGAACTATCATGTGTGTGAGTTTCCTACCTGCACTATCACCAAATGTTTATGGAAACACAAATGAACTATAAGTTGTTCACTTTTCCCACCTGAACAATCAGGTTTGCTTCAAGAAGCATTTAGTGCTAGTTCAGACAGAAAACTCACACACACTCGATAGTTCAGCTATGAAACTCAAAAAATTGGAATAATTTAAGTGTGTTTTTGACGCTTTTTCTCTAATACTTTGCAAGGCCTAATGGAGAAAAGATTGGTCCTACTAATATGTACAAAGAAGTTCAAAGTAAGTTGGTGGAGAAGTACCAAAAGAGTTTAATTTCTCATAAGCTTACTCAACTAACATCTATTAACTCATAAAGTTACTATTTTTCTGAAGAAAATTAAAATCAAGAATAAAGGTAATAATTATCTAAGATAATAACTATTAGTAGTTGATTTAGCATATAACAAATCCAGAGCATAATGCAAGTAGAAATAAACATCATAGTTTAAACAAGCAAAAAAGGCAAATTAATTTCTTTAAACCAAAGTTATTGAGTTCGATTAAATCCATTGCTAAAATCAAGAAAATAGTAGCAAAACTTACCTTCATTAGCAGAAAAGGCAAAAGCTAGTAAATGTGGAATAAGAAGAAGTAGAACAAGAAGATCCATTGAGCTCTTCATTTCTGTTCTGCAAAAAAAAGATTCAATCTTTCTACACCATTAACAACCCTTCAACCAAAAAAGGGGTTTTGGGGGGTGGGGTGGGGAGTGGGGGGGGAAGAGTTTTGGTGATTGTGAAGTAGAGAAAAGTGGACTGTGTTCAAATGTATAGAATTTTTTTTTTTTTTTGTAAGCATTTCACATTTGTGAGAGAGATCTAAGGGCTGAGATTAAAACATAGGATGCTCTGAGCAAAAATAAAATAAAATGGAAACTTTGAAGGTCTCTTTTGGGACACCAAATAACACTTTTTTGCTGCCTTTATAAGTATTATCAGGTTCGTATGTCCAACAATAATTGTCCGTAGTTAATTTGACAGATATTTTAAGAAACAATAAATAACAGGGGCAATATTTACTGCATTTCTCTTTGAATAAGGTTCGGAAAATGTGTTAAATATTAAATAGTATTTAAAACGAAAGGTAAATAGACAGACATCTCTAGATTTTTAAAATTAGACAAATATTGTTGAATAATTATTTTTAGTTTAATGAAAACGTAAAAATTATGGTGATATTTGGAAGTGTTTAACCATGAAATTTTTTTAAAAAAATCTGAAATTCAACTAATTGAAAAAAAGAAGAAGCTATTTTCACTTTTATTTCAAATTACTAGTATTAAAAAAGAAACAACTAATTTGAAGTAGTAATCTAACACAACTTAAATTTTTAAATGGTAAACGGAGAGAGTAGAAAGTTTGAAATTAATTATTTATAAAATATAAAAATATAACCCCAAAAAAGGAAATTTATATACATAAATTGATAAAAAAAAAAAAAGTACTTACATTATGTAAATACATTTATTAAACATGAAATTTGTAACACATTAAAATTGATGATCTAAAATATGTCATGGCCACGCCTATTTGACTGGATTAGTCAAATACTTCAACCTGATCATACAAAATAATTATGTAGAAAAAGGATAAATTATGTAATTATAAAAAATTAAAAATGATAACAATGTCTTGGTGATAGATTTCCTTCCGTTCATTTTTACTTATTTAATTTTTCATAAATAAATCACTTATCAATTTTAATACATTACAATAAAAATAATTAGTTTTTCTATTTTAGTATAACCACAATTACTTAGTTTTAAACAAATTTTTAAAGATGGAAATTATATATTATTTAATTTTAATTTTATAATAAAATACACTTATTCATTATTATTTCTTTAAAACCGTGTGAATTTGAGAATGATCAAGTAAAAAATGAGGAGAAAGTATAAAATAAAATAAATTTGTAAAAAAAAGGTTTGAAAATGAATTGATTCAAAGATTGTACAGTGCTCAAAGATTATGCAATGCCCAATGAGAGCAAAGTTCTGACATATGCCATTCAATTGTCAATTTTTACAGTGTCAGTAATGAATTCAGATATAAGAGGGGTCTTTAATTATTTTGTTCTCTTTTATCGATGCATTCGTAACGGATAAATACTTCGCTTAATGGGTTCAATTTGTATAATTTATCAAATTTTTTAGTTTTTCAATTGGTGTTTGATATTCATATTAGATTTCGATTAATCTGAATTCACACTAAAAAGTTTCAAGTTAAAGATAAAATGCTCCTTAACGATATCCAAGGGGACTCAAATCTGAGACTCTCAGACCTCTTGATTGATAATTAAGTACTTATCACAATGAAAAGTCTCAAATAATATTGGGCCATCTGATGTAAGCCCAATGTAGAAATTAGTTAACAGACCTTTAGGCTTTGCTTTGCTCTTTGCAGATTTTGTGTTGGAGGAAATTTCTTAAGTAGCCACTAAAAATATTTTAATTAGACTACATAGTTATAATTTGCTAATTACGATTCGTAGCTACATATTAGAGTGAGAAAATATGCAAGAGAGATTAGGAGAGGGAAGAAAGAGGCGACCGAGAGAGGGCAAAGAGTAGAGAATTGTATTTGTATATTTGTCGAATTGTATATGTATATATGTCAGATAATTGTTTATATATAACTGGTATATATATGTATTTGTATATCTGGCGAGCGAGATTGAGAGAAAGAGAGAAAATAGGCGAGCGAGATTGGGAGAGGGAGGAGAGAGGCGAGTGAGATACGAAGAGGCAAGANGAAGAAAGAGGCGACCGAGAGAGGGCAAAGAGTAGAGAATTGTATTTGTATATTTGTCGAATTGTATATGTATATATGTCAGATAATTGTTTATATATAACTGGTATATATATGTATTTGTATATCTGGCGAGCGAGATTGAGAGAAAGAGAGAAAATAGGTGAGCGAGATTGGGAGAGGGAGGAGAGAGGCGAGTGAGATACGGAGAGGCAAGAGAGAAGCGAGCGAGAGTGGAGAGAGGCGAATTGTATTTGTATATTTGTCATATAATTGTATATGTATAATTTGCATTTTGTTTTGTGTAGTTTGTATTTGTATATAAGAGATGAGAGAGGCACATGTAATTAGAGTTAAAAAGAGGTTGCGCGTGGTAATTAATTCAAACTAATTAACTAGTATAAGTTTGTTTGTATGAGTAATTTCGTTATGGCTAATTAGAGGGAATATTAGTGTCAAAACTATAACTAGTTATTGGGCTACGTATCAATCTATTCGGTATTAAAGTTTATTGATTTGACTTATCAATTTATAGATATGTTAAACCGTTATAGAATCATTAGGATATTAACTTATCGATTATTGATCGTTATTGATTCGACTGTTGATTTAACCATTAAGATTTAACATTAAAAAATCATTGAAAATCACTTTAAAATAAGATGACAAACCAAATGAACTATGCACATGAGTTGATAGATTGCATTTTGCTCAAAAGCAAACACCGTCACATCGAAGAATAGCCGAAAGTATGAGACACTTAGAAGTAAATAGATGAACTTTAAATCAAGGATTATAAACTAAAATAATATAAATATAATTATTTAATTTAATATCAGGTTATCGATTAACTTGTCAAAAAGAAACCTCATACCATTAAAAACTGATAACTCAATAAAAAGATCAAAACCATTGCTAAAATCACTAAACAATAACTTATGATCAATAAACCAATAACTTTTTTTGATTCGAACTATTGATTTTGGTTCAATTTTGAACGGACCCTAACTAGCTAGCAATCTCTTTTTTTTTTTTAATAAATTGGGGGTGAGTGAGAGGGAGAGGAAATGTGGAGAAATTATAATGTGGGAATCGAACTCTCACCAACAATATGGGAACTCAGATAATCAACCAATTAAATTATTAAAATTCCCCAGCAATCTCATTCTACTTCTACAGATATAACAAATTGAAATACTTGACTCATAAAATTCATGCTCAATTAAATCAGACTAACAAATTGAAACGAAGAGGATGTCAGGTACATATCATTACAAAGAAACCAAACAAGTAGCTACTCAAAAGAAAATTGCAAATATAGCTACTCATAGCTTAGAATTACTAATCTTGATTCTGCAACTTATCAACCCATTGATTCAACTGTTCAACAAAGTGGGAGTTCAAGTAACCAACCTAGTCACAGAATAAACAACCAATAAAACATCAACACGAACGCGATCAACACAAGTGAATACACAAGAAACATGTATAGTTAATGAAATGAAACAAGTCATAAGTAATAGTAGAGCAAGAATAACAAGTTATAGGACAATTTAGAAAATGACTAAATTAGTACCTTCCTGGATATATACAAGAACCATGACCTGCAACACGAAAACAAATATTAAGTATCAATAATAATGCAAATCACAACATTGTCCTTGAAACATCAGCCAGAAGAGTCGTGAAGATAGAGAGGTTGTTTCCAATAGACCCTCAGAAACATGTAATGTCAGCAAATTCATGTAACATATTGAGCATTTACCCCAAAAAACAGAGTTTTGACAATAGGTTCGGGTTGTAGTGTCATTTGCCAACACCGTTTTCGATCCTGCAAGTGCATTATATAAATTGATTGAAATAAAAACAACGAATAATAATAATGAAGGTATGTAAATTTTACAATTTGAGATGATCTACATTTAGGTAGATCATACTCAAACCTTATTCTTAGCTTGAGAAAGTAGAGATCTTTGGCTCAAAGAACGATAAAAATAGTCAAAAAGTGTATTTCTTTAGAGGAAATCATAGAGAATGAGAGTGTAGCAAAAGTATTCCTATTTTGCCTCTTTTACAACATTGGCTTGAACTTTAAACATTCAGCTCCATTTTGTCAAAATTTAGTGCTTTTTATTTTTGTAAAAATAAAACGACGACATACATAGTGTAATCTCACAAATAAAGTCTAAGAAGGATACAATGTGCGTAAACCTTAGTAGAGATGTTATTTCTGCTAGACACTCGGCTCAAAAAAGTAATGTAATCATACAAGAAAATTAACCAGTAATGTCTTAAAATTCTTATCAAAACCTAGAAATCACAATACAAAAAATTACACCAGACAATAGACACCAAAATATCAAAAGTTACACCTCAAAAAGCTTCAAACCCCTAAAAAAAACACTAAAAAGTTGTCACTCCTGACAAATTTAAGGATCAAAACACTAAAAAGTTGTCACTAGTTTGAACATGTCCCAAAACAAGATTTATTTATTTTTGTGGTTTTTTCTCTAAATCTTTGCAAACAAAACTCACTCCAAAACAACATCTCCCCCTCAAATTATCATTTCGATATTTGATATCATGGTATGGATAAATATATTAGTTGTTTTATAATGAGATTAGAAATTATTTCTTAATAATTATTTTTGTCAAATTTGCTGGTCAAATAATTATGACCTAAGTTTATCAGACATAATTAAATTCAGAGTTTGGCTTGAAGCATGATTTCTGGAAAATCTGATTTAGAGGCAAGACTTTGAGAGAAATTTTATCTATGGATATAATTTATGTCATTAAATTTAGGAAAAGTTATGCGGTTAAGCAAACTTATATTACTTAATTAGTTATCATAGGTATAATTTGCTATAATTATCACTCGCAACTAACATTAACCATTAATTACATGAGCTGAGTTCGAATTTGTATAATTAACCACGTTTGTATAATTCACCATATTAATTTGCCATGTATAAATCACAACTAACAATTCTTCATTTGATTTGTATTTGTATACGATAATTTGATAATTTGTATTTGTATATGACGATGATTTCCTTTGATTTTTTAATTCTATCACCATATAGATATAATCTTTTTTGTATAATTTTTTAAAGCTTGTATAAACATACAGTTTTTGAATTTTGTATAATATAATTTATATAAGGTAATTTATATAACTGTTTATAATATATGTTTGTATCAATTCATTATTTCGAGTTTTATCATATTTGTATAACTCCAAACTGTATAGTACTCAATTATACAAAAACACGCAAATTATACAAACGTACCCGCAAATTATACAAATGAGAGGTGAATTATACAAATTATTGCCCTCTCTCGCTCGCCTCTCTCCTCCCTCTCCCAATCTCGCTTGAGATATATATATATCAATTACATATATACAATTATCTAACCGTTACACATATACAATTCACACCTCTCCCACTCTCTGCCCTCTCTTGCTCGCCTCTCTCCTCCCTATAGCTACGAAACGTAATTAGCAAACTATAGCTATGAATCATAATTAAGCTATTTTTGAGTGGCGGCAAAATTTCCCCTAAAACTTATGTCTTATGCTACTGAACTAACTTATGTCTTGGACATAATTTACGCCGCTGAATTTCTATTTTGAGAAGTAACAGGTATCTTAAGCCTAACTTGTGTTATCGAAGTTGGGCACGAAAATCGAAGTTATGTCATCAAACCCCATTAACGAATAAGAGGAATTCGTACCCTCAATAAACAAAAAATCTACCTAGCAATTCCAACGCTAGGCCTTAAAATTCATTCTAACTCGAACAATTTTCCTAGAGGTAACAAATCGGCCTAGACACTTTCTTAAAAGTTGTGACAAATAGATATAAACATTACCATATATACATGCTACGTGCATATCATTATACCAAAAAAAAAAAACAAGTTAATAGAAATTACCGATAAACTTTATACTCATAAAACTTTGCAATCCATTACAAAGGAAACCAAACAAGAAATACTCAAAAACATAATATAAAACACAACTACTTAATTTAACTTATATTTTATCATTTGAATTATTATTCCTGATTCTTCAATTTTTCAACCCGTTGATTCAATAGTTCAACTCGAGTAACCAACCTAGTCACAGAATAAAGCAACCAATAAAACATCAACGCGGACGCAATCAACAGCGCGTTACGCTGACTCTTCACAATCGATTTCTGATGCCGCATCAGTTCCGTGGGAGTACAAGACTCGGCCGATTTACACCTCGGCCGAGTCTCGTACTTCCAATAAATATCCAACAACAAGAATAAACTGAACGGAACTACAGAAAGAAACGGTTTGAGGAGATTTCGGGTTACGGATATTAAACCTTTACGTAACGGGTATGTACCCGGAAGAGTCAAAAGTATTACCATAACTGCTTCTGCTGCTGCAGCGTAACCTAGAATTACCCATTCTAATGCCATATATATGTTGTTTTGCTCTCTTTTTTGGATAAAAATAAATGGTTGAAGATTGTGATTTTTTGTGAGTATAATTTGAATTTATTTTTTGGGGGTTTAAATGGGAAGTTATTGAGGATTTGGTGATGACGTGGCAAGGGAGAAAAGTGACACGTGGAATGGTTATACACACGTTCTGTATACAGATGGCAGGTTTTGGTAAAGCTTTGTTATTTATACCTGTTCTATATTTTGGTTAGGCATATCATTTGGTACCATGTTATCCAACTTTGACCATGTGCAGGTTGTCACTTAAATTTAAACACTCACATTCTATTTAGCTTTTTATGTAGTAATTGAGGTTCTATGTGGCATTATATGTAATTTTCTACTTGTATTAGATCATGTAAGATGAATGCGTCTTCTTATTCAACCTTATACATGTTTAAGTATTGTCTGCTTGTGCATATTTCAAAATTGAAAGCATAGATACAATTGACTAAATTAAAGGATATAAGTGTGTTAGGCCTATTGTTTATATATATAATGAATAACTGATAAATCGAAGTTATAGAAATTCTATAACAGTTTAACATATTTATAAACTAATAAGTTAAATTGATAAATTTCAAAATTAAACCGAATCAATTGATACTTAGCCCTAAAACAAACTAATAACACTACTTGATATTCACCTAAACAGTTAACATTCTAAACCTTTTGAGTTATGCACCTAATATATGATTAAAGAACGTTTAGAGATTAACTTACTGGTGCAAACTTCATACAAAAAAAAATAATAGAAAGGCTTAATACATAATCATGATTAATAATTTAATCTTATTGAAATTATGCATTAGTAAGCAATTTCAACAAAGATAGAAACATCTTACTTAAATTTTATAAAGGTCGGGTGTGAGGCGAGGCGTTATTATCACTTCTATAGGATTTACCTTACGCATAGTCATGCCAGGTCCCTCTTTCATATCCAAAGGTTCATCGGATGAAATTTTATAATCGAAACCTTGGATCAAATGACCTATTGTTAGGTACTCCACTTGCAACGCATAGGTCATTCCAGGACAAGATTGTCTTCCAGAACCAAATGGAATGAACTCATAATCTTGACCACGGAAATCAATATCAGTAATGAAGAATCTATCTGGATTGAATTGATCGGGATTTGACCATATTTTAGGATCTCGTTGTAATTTCATGACATTTGTGTATAGTCTAGTACGTTTAGGTATGTGATAACCACTAACAACACAATCCTCCGTGTTTTCATGTGGTACTAACAAAGGCCCTGGTGGATATAATCGTAACACCTCCTTAACAATAGCTTGAAGGTACACCAAATCCTTAATATCGTTGTCATCTATCCATCTATCCTTACCAATTTTCATGTCGATTTCTTCTTGAGCTTTCTTCAAAACATGTTGATTATTTATCAGTAATGTCATTCCCCAGTTTATATGAAGAGAAACTGTGTCTGCTGCATCCAAGACCAAACTCTGGAAATTTTTTAGAAGAGTTACAACTTTACTCCATTCAAGACCCCTCTATTATAATTGAAGGAGTACAATTTGTTATGCGAGTTTTTAAATTGTAAATCAAACACAACATCAATTTTATACATAAATCATTTTTCTCCTAACCCTTTATCAAATGTAGTATAATTACATAGAACGTAATACCTACCTAACTCACATCTGAATCAGTTACCAAATAGCCGTAGCTAGTTAGGGAGGGGAATTAACATGTCAACGCTTAGGGGCTTAGGGCCTATAGGTTATTCAATCTCCTATTTTTTTCAGATAGGAATGCCAATGATTTTCTTAAAATCGACTTACTTATCAAATTGAATTGTTTATTAGATTATTTTTTAAAATAAAAGCATAAATTTTTTAATATAAATTTATAATATTATTGAATACTTAATTAGATATACCAATTTTAAACTTTTTTTAAAAACAAATTAAACTGAAAACATATTTTATATATATATATATATATATATATATTGCTCCTATTTAGAAATGGGAGTTTCGGAGGACCAACATTGCACTAAAGAGTTGGACTAAAAGCTATAGAAATTGTACATTGATGCCCACCAAAAAGATGAACTATTCTTTTTTTCTACTTTCCATTCTCCCCTTTTATTCTCTTTAGTTTATCTTTCATCTTAAATTTTTCATACATCTTTAAAATATTTTGAATTATTAATTATTATGAATTATATTGTTTTGATTTTTACGTAGTTTACAAATATATAAATTTCATTTTAAAAAAATTGAAGATATCATACGCAAATTTATGGTCAAACTTAAACTATTTGATTCTTGAGAAATAAAAAGTGTCACATAAAATGGGACAGACGAAGGATAACTCTCAATTAAATTTATTTCACTTTCTAGTTTCCATTTTTAACATAATTTTTGAAGTTGGATTTCTAGGAATTCTATAGTAGACCCATTTAAATTTGACTTTTTTGTTTTAAATTAGAGAACTTGGCCGCACTTTGCAAGATCATTAAAATTAAATATTTTTGATTAATTTTATATTTACTCTGTTGTTTAATCGTAATATTAATATTTGTTTTAATAATATGAAAATTGTGAAAAAAATAAAGCTTCACAAATTTTACATCTATTAAATGAGGAAGAATATATTTTTTATCAAATAAGTTAAAATATATTTGCTAATAACAAATTCTTCCATTGCATGAAGTTGATCCTTTAATATATAATATATATTCCGGTGTACCATTCTCCTTAAATGTCTAAGAAATATCTCATAATGTCAAATAACACTGTAATACTCCCTCTGTCCCTAATTACTTGTCCACTTTTAAATTGACACATTTATTAAGAAATCAATTAATGACATAGTGAGTTTATCATTTTACCCCTATTAATTATGAAGTAGATTAAAAGTTCTGCAATTTTCAAAGTAATTAGTCATTTAATTGAGGGTATAATAGGTAAAAAATAATGTTCTTTCTTGATTTGTCAAAATGGACAAGTAATTAGAGACAACTATAAAAGAAAAAGTAAACAAGTAATTAGGGACAGAGGGAGTACTAAACAAATGCATCAGCAAATGAAATTTATATTAAAAATATATTGAATAATGACTTAATGATACCTTAATAGAATTTTCTATCCATTTAAAAAAAAAAAAAACTTCACCCTTTTAATTTCGTTATATCTTCTTATTTAGTAGAAGAATCATCATTTATTATATTCTACTCCACCTTAATTGTACCATCAGAGTTTTAAGAATAAACATTAAATTTTGAATCGCATTAAAAAATCATTGAAAAATGACAGAAAAAATAATAATAGTATATGAAAATTAAAATAAGGTGCAAGAAAAGCCTTTTCACGATAATTTTTTAAAATATATTGATAACAATTAAAATGAAGCTGTTATTTTATCTTTAAAATTAAGTTTGATTGAATTGAATTAGTACAATGAGAAAAAATATTAAACTAATAACTTTTTAATGTTATTAAATGCATTTTCTTTTTAATTGAGTAGTAGATTAAAAGTTCCGAATTATGATATTAAAATAATATCTTACTCTCTCCTTAATTATTATGGTATTGCAAACATTTATTTTCCTTAAATGGTGATT
>NC_064283.1:70483769-70492120 GCF_019186545.1 Solanum stenotomum | reverse complement strand
TTTCGATTCAGAAATTGGCATATCCTTGCTTACCATCGAGATGTTTTTGCCACTAGGTGCTAGTGGGACATCTCCTGCCACTTTGTTGGGATTAATATTCCCTTTCAGATTTGAATTCTGTACTGGACGTGAGTCCAGATGCTCACATAAGAGTAAAAATTCTCTCATGTTTTCAGCTTGAGCAGTACTAAGCTGATTTATTTCGGATTGTAGTATCCGAGATTGTTCAGACAGCCTTGAAAGCTAGAAAAGAAAACAACTCAAGAAAGGGTTAATAAAAAAGAAAAATTTTTCTAAACAAAAATACATACCAAGAAAAAGGTATTATTAAAAAAAAAAGATTTTTCGAAAACCAAACCAACAGATAAATGCAAATGCTACAACTGTGGTGAAGAAGGCCACAAAAGTTACGAGTGTGACAAAAAAAGAGAAAATCTCGAATATAGATAGATTAGAAATTGATTCAGATCTAGAATTCAATTAGAAAAAGTATATCTAATAGATATTCTTTAAAAATTGAAACTCCAAATATAACAAAAATAAAAGGAAGAATTTTCAACGGAACAGAATGGAACTAGTATACGAAAATGCTAGTCATCCATATGAAACCCTTCTATTTTCTATAAAAGAAATGAAAATATACAGAAGACAAGAGTATTTTGAATACCAAAATGCTCAATCAATCTTAAAATATTACATAGTATTTACGGCTTAATTGCTAGTAAATAAAATTATTCCGCAACCCTGTTTAAATTTAAACAGCCAAAATATTGGTATCAGAGCCAAGTAACTAAATTATGGACACAAATTTTAGATCTGTAAAACCCATCTGGTATATAGATATTGATAGTCTTGTAGCAATCTTACAAGTTCTAAAAAATTTAGATGAAAATCTAAAGAGTAAAATTGTGAAAACAATAACTATGAGAAATAAAAGAGAAGAAGAAAGATATAATATCATAAATTATAATTTCTTTGATACATCTGATTATTAGTTTTCAGAATAAAATGAGTTTAAAAGAAATCTCAGAATTAATAAAAGATCTCATAGAAAGTAATAAACAATTAACCTTACGGTTAAAAATGATAGAAGTACAAATTACTTATATTAAAGAAAATCTTTCTGGAAGAATTACAAAAATAATAGAAAAAACAGAAAAATTTGACCAAAAGGTAAGTCAAAAATACATTAATGAACTTTTGTCAAAAAAACAAGCAAGTGGAAGCACTTATCAAAAAGGAAGCATGGATGAAGTTTTAATCCATAAATTTCTTGAAAAACAAAAACTAAAAGAAAAAGATTTATATGATCTAGAAACAAATCTAGAAACAACTCTGGAAGGTAATCCTAAAGAAAATAATACAGAATCAAAAGAACAAAAGGATGAATGAACTTGAAGAATTAGTATATTCAATGGAAGATTTAAGTCTTTCAGAAGAACTAAAAATATTCATGAATAAAGGGAAAACAGGAGGAACCAAGGAAAATTTGAAGCATCTACTTCAATGAAACAAGAAAGGCAAGAGCCAGAAAAGGATGAAAGAAATTTTGCAAATAAAGCAAAAAAGGAAAATGATTTTTCCAAACATTTTCATAATAATGATAAGGCAAAATTTATGCCAAATAGACTCCCAATAGGAGATATAGGAGCTCAATTCCTAGATCTCAAATGCAAAAGAGATCCAGAAGACAGCTTAAACCTTTGGTCTCAAAATATACTTCTATACTTCCTATTAGGAAAAGGAAATTATACTGATGAAGAAAAATATATCATCATGATAAATACTTTTATCGAAAAAGTAAATGACTGATTTTCAGGATTAACTGAAGATGCAGAAAAAATAATTAAACAAAATACCTTAGAAGGATTAAAAAATTCTGTACAAGAAGGTATAACGAATTTAAAACAATATATTGCAAATGAGTTCTTTGGTGGACAAGGAAATACAAAAGAAAACAAAGAAGCTATCAGAACTATTGCTAAAAAGCAATTAGAAAAACTACAAATTTGTAAAATGAGTTATATTCAAGAATACACATGCGAATTCGAAGAATATTACTACAAGATATTTGATAGTGGTAAAGAAATGTTACCCTATCTAGAAAAATACTACCAAAAATTACCAGGCTTCTGGGCAAAATACTTCAGAGAAGAGTATGAAAAAGAAGATAAAAAAGGAGATACTCTAGGACAGAGAATAAGATTCCTTAAAAATAGACTTGGTCAACTTTGTATGTCTCATAACATCCAAAGAAAAGCTAAAAGAATAAATACTCAAATCTATTGTAACGATACCAAAACATCTACCAAATGGGGATGTGATGATAGACCATACAAGAAAAGAAAACAACTCAAAAAAGGGTTAATAAAAAAGAAAAAATTTTCTAAACAAAAATACATGCCAAGAAAAAGGTATTATAAAAAGAAAAAAGATTTTTCGCAAACCAAACCAACAAATAAATGCAAATGCTACAACTGTGGTGAAGAAGGTCACAAAAGTTATGAGTGTGACAAAAAGAGAGTAAAAATCTCGAAGATAGATAGATTAGAAATTGATTCAGATCTAGAATCAATAAAATCTATAGAAAGTGACGATTTCTTTGATGAAATCTATGAAGAATGTTCAAGTAGTTCAGAAGAATCTGACTAAAAATGAATAAAGAAATAAAAGAAAGAGATGATTCTGTTCAAATCTTAGAAACAGAAGAAGATTATCGAGGTTACGCCTTAAAAGCAACCTTTGATGGAGAAACATTTAAAAGAATCCAAGAATTAAAACTAAATCTTAAGGTAGAAGATAATCTACTAAGCAGAATGCAAAGAATGTTTGCAAGAGATAAAATCTCTTATCATGAATATCAGGAGATAGAAAAGGTAATAGAAATTACCCAAACAACAGGAAAACATAAACTAAACCTGTTAACAAAACCCATGATAGATCAAATTTTTAGGAAAATTCCTGAAAGAAAAAGAAAGAAAATGAATTATGTTCATTTAGGAGGAATCCAAATACTAGTCAAATCGACTTTTAAAGAAGGAATCAATTGTCCGATAGTAATAAACCTATCAGATGAAAGATTCATAAATGCAAGGGAAGGAAACCTTGGTATAGTAGAGGGAAACCTAGCCTATACAAGACTCCTATTCACATACTATCCAAAGTAATGTATATTACTCAAAGATGTTGATTTTAATGATACATTGAGTTTACATTTTCAGATCAAAAGAAATGATCTATTTAAACCAGGTAATCATATAATGAGTATATATTACCAAGCATTATACACAGTTACAAATTCAAACTATGGTAAGGTATATAAAAATAAAGGAATGATCGAGATAGATCAAGAATGTGCAGGAATTACAAGAATAGTTGAAGCAGAAATTCAACAAGCACAAATTCCAGATGAATATGAAATTCGATTTGGAAAAACACAAGAAATAGGAAGTACTAGTAACCCTAGACTTTCAATAGAATACGGAAGGAATTCAATTAGAAAAATATATCTAATAGATATTCTTTAAAAATTGAAACTCCAAATATAACAAAAATAAAAAGAAGAATTTTCAACGGAACAGAATGGAAATATCAAGAAATCCTGATACAAACAGGAGCAACGGCTAACCATGTAAAAGGAATCCTAATAGATGGAATACCTGTTTACGAAGGTGAGCATTATACCTACCAAACCTTTGAAGGCAATAACTTTAGTTGTAAAAATATGGTAGATTTACCAATACAACTAGATACCATAAGAATAACAGTTCCATGTTATATTACTAATCACGAAAGTAATCAAGAATTAATTTTAGGAAATTTATTCCTAAATAAATTAGAAGATTATAGCATCGGAAAAAGTGGAATAGAAATGCTATATAAAGGTGAAACTTGTTTCATACCAAAAATATAAATGCCTAAAGAAACAATTTTCAAAGTATCTGTTTTCATAGAAATAACATTTTATGACACAAAATTAACAACATGTTGTCAAATAGACAATGGATCTAAAACAAGTCTAGCAAAGTCTTTTCTAATAAAAGATTGGGATATAAATAAAAGTAATATCTCTATGATTGGAATCACGGGAGATAAAGAAAAACTTACAAAATCCAAAGAAAGAGTAGAAATAATTTTAGGATAAAAAATTGTTCCAATAAACAAATTATTTGCTTATGATAAACTGGAAACAGATTTATTATTAGGAAATGATTTTATACAACAGTTTCAGGATTATCATCAAACTTTATATAAGATAAGTCTAAAAACTCCTTGTGGATATTTCATCAAAGTCCCAAGAAAACAAAATCCATATAATCTTGAAAAAGATAATGGAAATTTCAAAAGAAAGTACTTAGAAAATCTAAGAAAAATAACTTGTAAGTGTCTTAATTTGGAAAAAATTAAAGAAAACTTACAAAAATCCTATGGAGAAAATCCATTAGAAAAATGGGAACAAAATCATGAAAGAGCAATTTTAACTCTAAAAGATCCCAGTATAATTATCAGGGTTAAACCCATGCTATATAACGAAGATGATAAGATTGAATTTAAAAATCAAATTAAAGAATTACTCAACTTGAAATTAATAAGAATGAGTAAAAGTCCACATAACAGCCCAACATTTATGGTAAGAAACCATGCTGAAATAAAAAGAGGAAAAGCTCGTATGGTAATAAATTACAAAGAGCTTAATAAAAATTGTTTATTTGATGGATATTTTATCCCAAATAAAAATAATCTAATAAAACTTGCAAAAGGAAAAACACATTTTTCAAAATTCGACTGTAAAAGTGGATTTTGGCAGATAAAATTAGCGGAAAACTCAATTCAGTTGACTGCTTTCAGTACTCCTAACGAACATTATGAGTGGTTAGTCATGCCTTTTGAGCTAAAAAATGCACCACAAATATTCCAAAGGAAAATGGACAAAATCTTTTCAGATAAAGAATTTTTAATTGTCTATATAGATGATATTTTAATATGTTCAAAAACATATGAAGAACATTTAAAACATCTGAAAGAATTTTCAGAAATATGTTTAAAAAATGGAATTATATTAAGTCAGAAAAAAGTTGACATTAATAAAAATGAAATAGAATTCTTAGGAATGATTATTTCAAAAAATGGAATTGAACTCCAATCACATATCTCAAAAAAGATAATAGAATTTCTTGATAAATTAACAACAAAACAAGAAATTCAAAAATTTCTGGGTTATTTAAACTACGCAGGAGAATTCATTTCGAATTTAGCAAAAAAAGGGAATATTCTACAAAATTAATCAGAAAGTCCAATAGACATGGATGGACAGAAGAACACACACAGTGTATTAAAAGTCTAAATGAAGAATGTGCAAAGTTACCAAAACTTAGATTACTGGAAGATAACGATAATCTAGTTTTACAAACTGATGCATCGCATTATCATTGGGGAGCATTATTGCAAACCGATTTGAATGAAATTTGCAGGTACACAAGTGGTACCTTTAATGATGCCGAAACAAGATATTCGACAAATGAAAGAGAATTACTAGCCATTGTTAAAGGGATTAGAAAATTTTCTGCTTTCCTTTTACCAAAATCATTTGTTATTAAAACTGATAATACGCAAGTTTTAGGGCTAATATTTAATAAGCTACCTTCAGAACCACAATACAGAAGGTTGCATAGGTGGCAAGTATTATTATCTTTCTATTCTTTTTCAATAAAATACATTAAAGGAAATGATAATTTTCTTGCAGATTTCATCTCTAGAAACGTCCAATATGGACAATCATACAAAAATCTTGATGAACAGGATATATGAAGGAATAAAGAAAGTGGATGAGTCCATTGATGAAAAAAGCCAAAAGCTTTTTAAAATAAGAGACGAGCTTTCAAGGCTGTCAGAACAATCTCGGATTCTACAATTCGAAATAAATCAGCTTAGTACCGCTCATGCTGAAAACATGAGAGAATTTTTACTCTTATGTGAGCATCTGGACTCACGTCCAGTACAGAATTCAAATCTGAAAGGGAGTATTAATCCCAACAAAGTGGCAGAAGAAGTCCCACTAGCACTTAGTGCCAAAAACATCTCAATGGTAAGCAAGGATATGCCAATTTCTGAATCAAAAGATAAAGAAAAAAGCCTAGCAAATGAAGCCTCAGGCTCATCATCAGCAAAAGCTGAAAAAATTACATCTGAAAAAACAGAAAGTAAAACTAACCAAGTTTCATCAGGCACAAAAGTTTTTTCTTCTTTTCAGGTTGGAAAACAACATCCAAAGGAAGAAGAATATCTTGTCTTTACAAGATATATCTATAATCTTCCGGAAGAAAGCGGAGAAACATACGGTGTTTCAGGGACAACTAATTTGTTTTCTAGAATATCAATTTTTCCTAATGGAATACCGAGCTTTACAGCTGGGTATTTAGATCGAGTATACACAAGACCAGATCTAAAGGAATTATCCCAACTTCCATCAAAATTGTTCGAGTCAATTAAAAACTTTGCGCAGGGCAATGGAGTTTACTGCAGATTCTACAGCATATCAATGGAATGTCAGGATTTGCAAGCATACTATCCTACTCTCAACTATATTTCGGTTGAAAAAATTAAAGATTTTAATGTTAAGGCTATCGGAGTTGATAAAAAACTTCCACACCTTAATAAAAAATGGATCCAAACTAGAAGAGCATTAGGAATAAAAGCCCTATACGCTATTCTAACCAGATTTTACAAAGAAGATTGTAAAGTCCTCGATCAAGACAGTGATTGGGTCTTGATTACTAAAGGTAAAACTAAGTCCAAAGAACTCAAAGAGAGAATACTGGACATAAAACTTCACAGGCTTGGAGCCACCGAAGAAACATGGAAACTAGCATGTAAAATGCTAGATCATGACCATGCTTGATGTAGCATAAAAAATGAAGACAAAAAGGATGACGTAAGCACTTACGTCATAAAGCATTAAAGAAAAAGAAATCATTTTCTTTCCTCAAAGACAAAAGAAGGGTCACATCAGGTCGGCCAATTATTCAAAAGAAGACAATGGAAAGTCCATTATCTTATCACAAGGAATCTTCGGGCCCCGGCAATCAACAAAGCTAAGGACTAAAAGATAATTATGTAATATTTTAGGGAAGTCCCTGAAATAAATTTCTTTTGTAAGAAGTCCCGCCTTGAACTATAAAAGGAGAAGAACTTCATAGGGAAAGGCAGACTAAGTTTTCTGAGAGAACATCCATCTTAGAAAAATATTAGGTACCTTCAAATATGAATTTGTGTGAGAGTGAGAAGTACTTCTCCCGCCAGGAAAAAGTATTTTTCTTATTATGTTATAAGTATAGTAGAGTGTGTATGGTATTTTATGTAAAAACTATAATATGAAATAAACAGTTGGTTTCTATACCTCTCTTCTTATAACTCCATAAATAGTCTTAAGTGAAAGTTGCGATCTTCAGCCTTAAGGAGGAACAGTGTTGTAGTAACCAAAGACTGAGGTCGTTAGGGTGAAAAACTGTTCATGGCCTGAAGGGAGAACTTCTGAGGAAGTGATAGGACTATTCATTGAAGAAAGAGAAGGAAGGTATACACGCACACTTTTATTCATATTGTAAGTTTTACATAAATACTATGTGCATATACTTTACTTAGACATAAAGGAAAATACTTAGTACCTATAGGGAATTAAAATATTGAAAATCCTTATAATATCATGCTATTTGCATATCATGCTATTGCATATTCTAAATATCATTAAAAAATGAAATTTTTGCAAGCATCCTTGCATACAATAAGAAAAAAATCATGGAAGCATAGAAAAGCTTTATTACATTTTGATAGAGCAATTAAAGAAATGGAGCTAGCATATTTGCACACAAGTCATACCTATGATGCTATGATTTTCCCTATACATGAAATAAAAATGTATAGAATACAAGAATATTTTGAGTATAAAAATACTCAATCAATATTTAAAAAATATATAATATTTACTGCATAATTGCAATGAAAAACATTCAACAACATCTGCATAGCATAAGAAACAGAGCTTGGAAGCATAAAAGAGCTTTATTTCATATGGATAAAGCGATCAAAGAAATGGAACTAGTATACGAAAATGCTAGTCATCCATATGAAACCCTTCTATTTTCAATTAAAAAAATGAAAATATACAGAAGACAAGAGTATTTTGAATACCAAATTGCTCAATCAATCTTAAAAAATTACATAGTATTTACGGCTTAATTGCTAGTAAATAAAATTATTCCGCAACCCTGTTTAAGCTAGTATATATATATATATATATATATATATATATATATATATATATATCTAAGAAAATAATAAAAATTATATTAATG
>NC_064283.1:70461077-70483528 GCF_019186545.1 Solanum stenotomum | reverse complement strand
ATCATCTTTTTAAATTCTTTTTTAAGAAAATATATATAAACTTTAATTAAAGATAAATAAGAAAAAAAAACTTTAAAGATACAAAAAATCAAGACAAAATAAAAGAAGAAAGAAATTAGAAGAATAATGAGGTTGAAAGAAATAATATCTAATTTTCTCTCTTTTCAAATCACAAAATAAATTTTTGTTTGTTCTCCTCCTAATTTGATACGAATTTCATAAATAGAATAATTTTTTCTCCAAATAATTTTTCTTACCCTTTGAAACATTAATCAGCCTTTTTATAAATTTGTCAACCACAATGAATTTTCTCTCCTTGTAGGAGGAATAAACATTTTTTCAAAAAGTCTTTTATTTTGAAAAGAACTTTTTGTTATATAATCTCTTTCTTTACATCAATATCTTCACAAGAATCATGAGATATTCTCTCTTTCTCTTTTGTTAAAAAAGTCACATGACCTAGAAATTTGATGAACATCTTAGCGACAGAAGTTGATATCATATATTGATCATCATCGTCAGAAGAAGAAGAGCCAAAGTGAAAATTTGTTCTTATTTGTTACAAATGGTCAACTATTTTATTTTATTTTATAGGCTAAATAATTATAAACAGTTATGAAAAATGAATAGTTTTTATCTTTTCATCTTCCATTTTCATTTACTTAAATCTATATTAGTGTATTGGATGTTATAAAGGGCATAATTAATCGGGTATGATGTAAATACTTTTTTTTTAAAATACAAATAAGAAATACAAAACAAAGATAAAATGTCAAAAAAAGGAGAAAAAAGATGAATAGAAATACTGATCATAGAGAGATGCCACATCAAATTGTCTATATTCAGCTTTATATATACATATATTGGTTCATGCCCTTAGATGTTATTTTATTACTTTAGCTGGCATCGACATTTTTGTAAATCTGATATCTACTTTGGAACATTTTATAATGTGGTATAGGCTGACAATTGAGATCATAAATTTAAAAATAATAAAATTTAATTTATTATAATACTAATATCAATATCATAAAGATATATATATATCATTTAAAAAATATATAAAAAGTATTATAAATTGTAATAATTAACCGCTTTATTTTTTAAAAATCATATATAACTAATTTGATTTACACTCCAAAATTCATAGGTGTCACATAATTTAGACATTAATTCTTCATTACTTAATATATGTAATTATATCAATGACATATAAATTGAAATAAAAAAATTACATATTTTATTTGAAAATCACGTAATAGTACTATAAGGTATAATAATTAACAACTTAACATATTTTAAAATTTTAGTTGACTCTCCAAATTCCATATGTCTCATGCAATTGAGACAGAGAAAAACATATATTGGTTTAAAATTAATAAATATATTATAAATTATAATAATTAACAACTTAAAATTTATAAAAAAAAATCCTTTAAAAAAATTTAGTTGGCTCTCCAAATTCAATCGGTATTACAATAATTAAAACATAGAAATTAACAAGATTGGACTCCTGTTAACATTTATGTTTCCTTTTTTAAAATTTTTTCTCTTATACTTTATATAAATAATTTTTTTATGTAAAATGTATTATAAATCATAATAATTAATAGCTTAAAATATTTGAAAACATATAAAAAGTTTTTGTTAACTTTCAAAATTTCATCTATACCACATAAATTGGGAGAAATATAGATATATAGATATTTTAAGTTGCTAATGATTGTGAGTTATAGTACGTTTTATGTCATTTTCATATATATTACTCGCTTTGTCCTGATTTATGTGATACAAATGAAATTTCAAAAGTCAATGAATTTTTTATAAGTTTTTTTTTTAAATTAACTTGTTATTTATTGTGATTTATAATATATTTACGTAAAACATACTCTAAATAAAAATAATTAGCAATTTAAAATATATAAAAACATACTAAAAAATTGATTAACTTCAAAGCTCATATGTACCACATAAACTAAAACAGAAACAGTAATATATATTGGGCTCCGTGCTGGCACGGGGTCTCATATCTAGTATATATATATATGGAACATTAAATTTGTTGTCTTGAGCTGGAAACAAAGTAGCTAAACTTTACCATCAACACATTATCTAAATTAGAAGAAATCGTAAAATATCCACCCGTTATTTGTATGGAAAATTTTAATTGGACTTTGATTGGCTATTAAAAGTAAACATTTTTTCAGCTGTTTCCTTAATAATTACATTGTGTCGAGTCAAATTAAGAAATATTAGTATTAATTTTTTAAATACCAAGAGTGATAATGATGCATGCAAATCAAGTTACCAAAATGTGTGAACGGCCCTAAATAAGTTATAAGTCAAACAAGGTAACATAAATTTAAATAGAGTAAATGACTAAGGAGAAAGGAACTTACAAAAACTGTTGCTTTGATAACGATATCACGAGAGTAACCTCCATGGAGATGTTCATTGCTCATCTTCGAAAGCATCACGTCAATGAAATCTCTTTCATTACCACCTCCATTAATGACGTTTCTCTCGTCTTCACATGCTCATCTAACCATCTCTGAAATATCGAATCGATATCCTTAAACGTCTTCTTCATTAACTTCACATGCCCTTGAAAATCTATCCATTTGAATAACGGAATCGGAAACGCATCCCACAACACAAATTCCATTGACAGAACCAGAAATTTCCTAAAAGCTTCCTTAAATCTCTCCATTTCTCCGTCTCCGTCGCCTCCAGATTCGTAATTCTTACCTGCTATCATCTGTACGATTAGCCCAAAATTCAATTCCTCTAACCAATCGGTTAGGTTTACTACTGATTTCTCTTCAGTATTTTGAATTCGAGAATGAAGATTTTTGATGTTGTTTCGGATTTTACAGAGCTTGATCTGTTTCAATTTCTCGAGACGAGTGTTGGATAGAACTTCCTGGATGACTAATTTACGTATATTTCGCCAGTACGGTCCGTAATTAGCTAGAAAAAGCACGGCGTTATTGTACCCAAGGTATTCGCCGTAGAGGCAAGCTGGACGATTCGCGAATACGGCGTCGTTTTTGGAGTAACAGTCCTTAACGGCGTCGGAGCTGCTGATTACTAGCACACGGGGAAGTCCGAGCCGGAAAGTGAAAACAGGGCCGTACTTATCGGCTAAATCTGAGAGTTTTCGAGCTAACGGACGATCGTCGCCGTCGTTGTCGAAGTAGAAAAGATGGCCGATTACCGGCCATCCTCCGGCGATTTCCGGTGGTAACGGTGGTTTTGAAGATTTTTTTGTCGATAAGAAGAAGTAGATGGTGAAGGCAAGGGTTAACAGTGCTGCAATGGCTTCTATGGGAGAAAGAAGAAGAAGATCAAATTCCATGTGCAGAAAGTTAATGGGAATAGACACGTACAATTATGAAGCAAAGACTTTTTATTTATTTCTATAGCGTTAACTATTACTTTATTCGTTCTTTGTTATATGTCATTTATTACGTGAGTTATTAGTTTTGAAAATATATATTAGATTAACATAAAAAATTAATTAATAATTAATATTCATTGATTAAATTAATTAATTAAAATAAATTAATTAATATTTATTGATTGAAAACTATTAATTAATCAAAACAGTCAATGCAAAGTATAGTAACTAAAAACTTTTTTAAAAATAATATTTGCTAATAACTGTGTAAAAAGGCAGTGAAGATAACGTTTACAAATTATAATATTGTGCTGAGAATATAAATGGACAAATCAGTTTGTAATAACGTGTTGCTTATGCGCGGAGTGGCAATTTCAGGTGAAAAATTTTATGGTGGGAGAGGCCCAAGTATGACTTGGTGTATGAGGGATTATTTTTGAATTAAAAAAATGTGTAGGTCTCACCTTTTTTATTCAATATTGTTATTTCTCTCTCCTGTCTTATTTAATTTTATGAATAAAAAAATGATGTGGGTCCTATTCTTTTTATTTTACATTATTATTTCTCTTTCCCATACATTTTACTCCACATCCGTTTGCTTGTCCATTTCTTTTCTTTTCCCCTTTTTAAAAAAAGTTCTTCTTTAATTCTTCTTTCCTATAATATTTCAGATCAATTTTCACTATTAATTTTATTTATTAACTTTTTTTTATATTATTCGTACATTTATCTTTTTTCGTATTTGATAATTATCAAGTATATCATTTTTTAATTTTTTAAATTACATAAAAATATGAGAAGAAAAAATGGTGGAGAAAATTAAAAAATGAAGAATAAAACCTTTGTTTACAAAATAAAAGTCTAGATAGTAATTCGACTAAACTATTAATATCCCTCATTTGGCACATGTATATAAGCATGATTGATCAATTTTTCACTTTATCAAATTGAATTATTTCATCAATTTTTATACTAATAAATCATACCAAATTAATAAAAATAGGTTTTTCAATTTTCTTTATTTTTTAGCTTGATTTGAAACATTTTAGAATAAAATGAATTTTATTTTTATGAAATAAAATTATTAAAACGAATTTTATTTTGTACAATTATTATTTATTTAATATAACTCATTGTAAACAGTTATATAAAAAACTATCAACTATAATGCCACAAATAGGGAAAATATATTATATATATTTTTTCTCGTATTCTCGAATATATATTTTTTTAAATAATCAACGTGATAATTATCAAATATAAAAAAGACAAATATATCGAATGATATAAAAAAATTGAAAAAATCAAATTAAGAAGTAAAAATTGATCTGAAATATTATAGGAAAGAAGAATTAAAGAAGAAATTTTTTAAAAAGGGGAAAAGAAAAGAAATGGACAAGTAAACGGAGTGGAGTAAAATGTATGGGAAAGAGAACTAACATGTAAAATAAAAGAATAGGACCCACATAATTTTTTTATTCATAAAATTAAATAAGACAGGAGAGAGAAACAACAATATTGAATAGAAAAGGTGGGACCTACACATTTTTTTATTCAAAAATAATCCCTCACACACCAAGTCATACTTGGGCCTGTCCCACCATAAAATTTTTCATTTCAGGTCTCCCATTTAAGTCATACTAGATAAATATTTTAAATATATGTTTTTGTTTAATTTTAATTATTTATTATTTCAAGAATAACCTTTTATTTATATTTATTATTTTTAACATAAAAATTATATTTTATTTTTAACATTAATTATTTATTTCTCAAGTTATTTAAAAATCAATTAGCAAGAGTAGTGTGATAAAGTAATTATGTCAATCATAATTTATTTTTAAAGGTGTGTCAAATAAAAATGAACCTAAAAAATAGTTAGTATAAATTTAGTTGCTTTAATGTTCGATTGTTTGACTTTTGATTTTGAGTTATTGTCAATTTTTCACAATAATGAGAATGGCTCTATCATAAAAAATTTGTAATTTAAGAAAAGTTAACTTCATGAAGGAAGGCTATGAGAGCAGTGACTTGGTGGTGGAGCTACGCCGCCGCCGGTGTTGACTCGTTAAAGAGGGAAAAAAGATGAGAAAGAAAGTAAAAAGAAAAATAAGATAAAAATAAAAAAGAAACATAATTTGTAAAGAAAAATAAAAAAAATGAAATAAAAATACTTTTATAATTAAAATTTTAATTCTTATTTTTACATTTCACTTTGTGAATTACACCTTCCTCAGTATTTATGGAGCAAATAATTTCACTTTAAAACAATTTAACAAGATAATAGAACTCCCGTAATAAATAGGTATACAATAATTAAATAAATGAATAATAAGTTTGGAAGATATTTGACCATTTTCTTTGTTTATAGATGAAGTTCTGATACCTATATTTTTCAAATATCTTTTTTTCTTACTCTAATAATATAAATATTGAGAATTGTTTATATAATGAATCTTTATTAGTGCCAACGTTAAGGGGCCACCGATGAGTTCAGCCCAAAAAATTCCTACTACAAGCAATGATGTTCATGCAAAAAATCATAATATATCAATTTAAAGTTGTTTATTATCATAAAATAAATACAATCAAAGTGGTACATTGATTGAAATAGAGAGGTACTACATTATCATAATTAATATTATTAATATTATGCATCATTAAGCAAATTCAATAAAGATAGAAATATCTTATTTAAATTTTATAAAGCTCGGACGCAAGGCGAGGTGTTATTATCACTTCTACAGGATTCACCTTAGGCATAGTCATGCCGAGTCCCTCTTTCATATCCAAAGGCTCATTCGACGGAGTTCGATAATCGAAACCTTGGATCAAATGACCTATCGTTAGGTGTTCCATTTGTAATGCATAGCTTATTCCAGGACAAGATCGTCTTCCAGAGCCAAATGGAATGAACTCATAATCTTGACCACGAAAATTAATATCAGTAGTGAGGAATCGATCTGGATTGAATTGTTCAGGATTTGGCCATACTTTAGGATCTAGTTGTAGTTTCATGACGTTCGCATATAGTCTAGTACCTTTAGGTATGTGGTACCCGCTAACAACACATTCCTTTGTGTTTTCATGTGGTACTAACAAAGGGCTCGGTGGATATAAACGTAACATCTCCTTAACGATGGCTTGAAGGTACACTAAATTCTTGATGTCATTGTCGTCTATCCATCTAGCCTTACCAACTTTTGTGTCGATCTCTTCTTGAGCTTTCTTCAAGACATGTTGATTGTTTATCAACAATGTCATTCCCCAGTTTATGTGATGAGGAACTGTGTCTGCTGCATCCATGATCATACTCTGGAAAAAAATTTCCAGTTAAAATTTTATGCTAAGAATTTCTATTCAAGTCTCTTCTATTTTAATCAAAGGGGTCATTTGTCATCCTGATCTCTAAATTACAAATGAAACATCATATTTAATTTTTTATATAAATAACTTACCTCTTAACTTATCAGTTACCAAACATAATATTCTTTATATATGATTATAAAACTCACCTTAAAATCAATTACCAAATGATCATAATAGCTAGTTAGGGCCATTCACATGTCAACGGTTAGGGCCCCCTAGATAGTGTATGTAGAAGCTTAATAGGTTATTCCATCCTCTATATCATATAGGGGTGTCAATGATTATTTAATTATCGACTTAATTTATAAATTGAATAGCTTATTTGGTAGTACTTATTTTTAAATAAAAATATAAACTTTTATATAAATTTATAATCGTATTGAATAATTAATTAGATAGATTTTAAACTTTTAATTTTTTTTTTTATATATATATATATAGTTCAAAAATAGTGAAACATTACATTTTTATCAGAAGTCTATTTTTTCTTCTTTAATATCGTATTTAATCAAATGATGACAAATCAAGTTACCAAAATGTGAATGATCCGAGCATTATTATCAAGTCAAACGATGTTGAGTATAAATGTACTTACAAAAACTGTTGCTTTGATAGTGGTATCACGAGAATGACCTTCATGGAGACGTTCATCACTCATCTTTGAAAGCATCACGTCAATGAAATCTCTTTCATAATTTCCATCTCCATTAACCTCCGTACTCCTCCTCTTCACATGCTCGTCCAACCATCTCTGAGAAATCGAATCGATATCCTTAAACGTCTTCTTCATCAACTTCACATGACCTTGAAAATCTATCCATTTGAATAACCGAATTGGAAACGCATCCCACAACACAAACTCCATTGACAGAACCAGAAATTTCTTAAAAGATTCCCTAAATCTCTCCACTTCTTCATCTCCATCGCCTCCAGATTCATAATTCTTCCCTGCTATCATTTTCACAATTAGCCCAAAATTCATTTTCTCTAACCAATCGGTTAAGTTTATCACTGATTTCTCTTCACTATTTTGAATTCGAGAATGGAGATTTTTGATGTAGTTTCGAATTTTCTCGATCTTCATATATTTCAATTTTTCGAGACGAGAGTTGGATAGAACTTCCTGAATGATTAATTTTCTTATGTTTCGCCAGTAAGATCCGTAATTAGCTAGAAAAAGTATGGCGTTATTGTACCCAATGTATTCGCCGTAGAGACAAGCTGGACGATTCGCGAATACGGCGTCGTTTTTGGTGTAACACTCTTTTACGGCGTCGTAACTGCTGATTACTAACACGCGGTGAAGTCCGACCCGGAATGTGAAAACAGGGCCGTATTTATCGGCTAAATCGGAGAGTTTTCGAGCTAACGGACGATTGTCGCCGTCGTTGTTGAAGTAGAAAAGATGACCGATTACCGGCCATCCTCCAGCAATTTCCGGTGGTAATGGTAGTTTTGAAGTTTTTTTTGTCGATAAGATGAAGTAGAAGAGGAATGCGAGTGTTAACAGTGCTGCAATGGCTTCCATGGGAGAAAGAAGAAGAAGAAGAAGATCAAATTCCATGTCTAGAAAGTTATTATGAGTATAGACGTACAATTATGATGCATGCAACTTTTTTTTTATAGTGTTAAGTATTACTTGTCACACCAACAACGTGTTCGTACTCATTCATTTTAAATCAGATATTTTGATTTTAGTTCTTTTAGATATTGAATTGCATGACACATTTTTACGCGAATTAAAAATTGTATGAAGGTCGATTTGACTATTTTTTAAAAGTTAAATTACGTAAGAATCATTCAATAATTTGGATATCTAAAAGTTATATAAAAAATACAAGAAATTGCGATGGTACGAGAAAAAAGTTAATTTTAAAATATTAGTTAAAGTAGATGTAATTTAACTTTTGATAAAACGAAATACGACAAGTAAAGAAAATGAAGAGGGTATTGATTAAGTCTCGAAGATGAGTACTAGGGGTGTACAAAACCGAACCAAACCGTAAATCGAGTCAAATCGAAAAAGAAACCCGACTAGTGATTTGGTATTGGAAAAAAAAACCCGACTATATTTGGGTTGGTTTGGTTTTAACTAAAATAAATCAACCCGAGACCAAATCAACCCGACATTATATATGTAATTTTAAAATTTTATTTTATACATAAAAATATTTACTTTGATATAATTTTAAAATATTTCTTATATTATTTCATAGTTTTTATCTTTTAATATATTATTTCAAGTTTAAAACTTAGAATTCGGAATGGTCCAATAAAGATTATAGTTCATAGATGTTGATAATTATAATAAAACTTAAATCAAAATCAAATTAATACTAATGCAAAAAGAAAATCAATTCAACACTAAGAATGACAATAATATTGAATATTTGTTCTTTAGTTTTACATTGGTTTAGACAATTAAAATGCATAATCTAATTTTATTTTTCCTTCAATATTTAGTAATGTAACTAATACTTATTAAACTTATTTTAGCATGATTTAGTACTTTTAAATTATGATCATTTTCATTATGACTTTGCAATATTTATTTTATATGATGATTTCATTATTATTTTTTATTGAATATTTTAGTGTCATCAGTACTCATTTCATATTTTGTGTTATTTTTTTAAGAAACGCCTTAGATAATTGTATTTTGGTTGGACTAAAGAAATATTTGGAGCACAAGTTAATTATACGTTTGTATGCAAACTTTACCGAACAAATCCAAAAATCTGAAAAAATTCGAGATTTATTAGTTTGGTTTGATTTATAAATTTATAAATTTGACACAATGGTTTGGTTTGGTATTTGAAAAACCCGAACCAATCCGAGGTTGAAAAATCCGAAAAAACCCGAATTTTATTAGTTTGATTTGGTTTATAAATTTAAAAATTTTACGCAAATGGTTTGGTTTGATATTTGAAAAATCTGAACCAACCCGGTCATGTACACCTCTAATGAGTACTATACTTCTTTCTTTAATATAGTGATTTTTAAAGTTAATTATTTTAAATTATTTTATTTTAAGAAGTTCAAAACAAAATAAAATGTATATATTTTTCCATTTCAACTTTAGCTATTGCCTTGTCCAAAAATAGGTACTACTTTAATTTGATTATATTGAAAGGACAGATCGCAATATCAATATAATGACTATATTCAAAATGTTAATAATATTGCACATATAAATTATTAACTAAAGTTATAAACGGTATTCTAGATTTATTCGCATTTTTCATTTGGATATTTGAAGTTTTGAACTTTGGGTTGTTTCTATTCAAATATTGAATAGTAATATGGCAAATAACTTATTTTAGGAATAAGTGATCGATGTTTTACTCTTAACATCAATCACTTATTCCTTAAATTGTTTTTCATATAATATATACGTATGTAATTAAATTTCAAGTATTTATGCATGAAATTATGATATCAACAATTTTCAAATATTTTCTTTTTTCTCTAGTAATATGAAGTATTGAGAGTAGTTTATATAACAAATCTTCATCATTTATAATGTTCAATGTTTTCCGATAATATCACATGTAGCTTGTCAATAATTTGAAGGTGTGGGGAATTGAATTGGTTATATTGAAAGGACATATCACACTATCAATATATTGACGATATTCAAAATGTTAATGATATTGCCCATATAAATTATTGATTAAAGTTATAAACGGTATCCTAGATTTATTCGCATTTTTTATTTTGATATTTGAAGTTCTGAACTATGAGTTGTTCCTATTCAAATATTGAATAGTAATATGACAGATAACTTATTTTAGGAATAAGTGATTGATGTTATGTGTTATCATGATAAGTGCAAGTTAAAGAGTATTTACTTGTTCTTAATTTGGCATAAACTCCTTTTTGGAGTGAAAGGTGTGTTTGCTCTCTCAAACTTTTTATTATCCATGGTGAGGACTTTTGGAGTGAAGAGGAGATATTGTAAGAGTCCAGATTTTACCAACAAGGGTTGTGGTGGAGTGGTAAGTATTCCTTCATCTTTAATCAAGAGGTCTCGGATTCGAGCCCCCTTGGGTACGGAGTCGCCTTTGTTAGGGAGTGCTTTACCCTTTAATGTGGGACTTTCCGGCGCGAATCCGAATTTAGTCGGGCTCTAATGTGGGTATCGGACACCGAATGGGAAACCAAAAAAAAATAAAAAAATAAGAGTCCAGATTTTACTATTAAAATTTGCTTTTTAGTTATTCTCAAATTTTTATTTTGTTGGGCTGGAAGGTATTCATGGTTGTTGCCTTGTTGGGAATTGGGAGAAATTGAGAATTTTTTTGTTATTTGGTTTGTTTCTGTGAGCTTATGTGTGAGGAATTGAAGATTTTTTTTTAGGTTTTTGGTTGGGTTAGTTTAAGTGTGAGTGGGTGGATGGACGGATATGGGCCGGATGGGTTTTAAATTTTGGGTTTAATTAATTGGTCAAATTGGGTCCCTCCGTAGGATTATGCCACGTATCCCTATTTAGTCTTCTGTTAGAGTGAAGGACATATATGGTCTAAATTTTGGATAGCAACGTCACCAATGTCCCAAAAATACGATGAAGTGTATCTGTACAACATTNGTTATGTGTTATCATGATAAGTGCAAGTTAAAGAGTATTTACCTGTTCTTAATTTGGCATAAACTCCTTTTTGGAGTGAAAGGTGTGTTTGCTCTCTCAAACTTTTTATTATCCATGGTGAGGACTTTTGGAGTGAAGAGGAGATATTGTAAGAGTCCAGATTTTACCAACAAGGGTTGTGGTGGAGTGGTAAGTATTCCTTCATCTTTAATCAAGAGGTCTCGGATTCGAGCCCCCTTGGGTACGGAGTCGCCTTTGTTAGGGAGTGCTTTACCCTTTAATGTGGGACTTTCCGGCGCGAATCCGAATTTAGTCGGGCTCTAATGTGGGTATCGGACACCGAATGGGAAACCAAAAAAAAATAAAAAAATAAGAGTCCAGATTTTACTATTAAAATTTGCTTTTTAGTTATTCTCAAATTTTTATTTTGTTGGGCTGGAAGGTATTCATGGTTGTTGCCTTGTTGGGAATTGGGAGAAATTGAGAATTTTTTTGTTATTTGGTTTGTTTCTGTGAGCTTATGTGTGAGGAATTGAAGATTTTTTTTTAGGTTTTTGGTTGGGTTAGTTTAAGTGTGAGTGGGTGGATGGACGGATATGGGCCGGATGGGTTTTAAATTTTGGGTTTAATTAATTGGTCAAATCGGGTCCCTTTGTATGAGTACTCCACGTGTTCCTATTTAGTCTTCTGTTAGAGTGAATGACATATATGGTCTAATTTTTGGACAGCAGGGTCATCAATGTCCCAAAAGTACGATGGAGAGTATCTGTATAGCATTTTCAATAGTTAGGAGGTATATTTATCCTTTTTCCATATAAATTATTGACTAAAGTTATAAACGGTATCCTAGATTTATTCAAATTTTTCGTTTTGATATTTGAGTTTGAACTATGAGTTGTTCCTATTCAAAGTATATAATTAAATTTCATGTATTTATGCATGAAGTTCTGATATCAACATTTTCCAAATATCTTTTTTTTTCTCTAGTAATATGAAATATTGAGAGTAGTTTATATAACAAATCTTCATCATTTATAATGTTTAATATTTTTCGATAATATCACATGTAGCTTGTCAATAATTTGAAGGTGTGGGGACTTAAATTCATTATATTAAAAGGATATATCGCACTATCAATATATTGACTATATTCAAAATGTTAATAATACTGTCCAAATAAATTATTGACTAAAGTTATAAATAGTATCCTAGAATTATTCACATTTTTCATTTTGATTACTGAAGTTCTGAACTTTAAGTTGTTCCTATTCAATTATTGAATATTAATATGGCTATTATAACTTATTTTAGGAATAAGTGATTGATGTTTTACTCCTAATATCAATCACTTATTCCTTAAATCATTTTTCATAAGATATATGCATATATAATTAAATTTCAAGTATTTATGCATGAAGTTCTGATATCAACATTTTTCAAATATCTTCTTTTTTTTCTCTAGTATTATGAAATATTGAGAGTAGTTTTTATATAACAAATTTTCATCATTTATAATGCTCATTTTTTTTTTGATAATATCACATGTAGCTTGTCAATAATTTGAAGGTGTGGAGACTTGAATTGATTATATTGAAAGGACATATCGCACTATCAATATATTGACTATATTCAAAATGTTAATAATACTGTCCATATAAATTATTAACTATAGTTATAAACGGTATCCTAGATTTGTTCACATTTTTCATTTTGATAGTTGAAGTTCTGAACTTTGGGTTGTTCTTATTCAAATATTGAATAGTAATATAGCAGATAACTTATTTTAGGAATAAGTGATTGATGTTTTACTCCTAACATCAATCACTTATTCCTTAAATCATTTTTCATAAGATATTTGTGTATATAATTAAATTTCAAGTATTTTATGCATGAAATTATGATATCAACATTTTCCAAATATCTTTTTTTTTCTAGTAATATGAAATATTGAGAATAGTCTATACAACAAATCTTCATAATTTATAATGTTCAATTTTTATTTTTTTCCTGATAATATCACATGTAGCTTGTCAATAATTTGAAGGCGTGGGGACTTAAGTTGATCATATTGAAAGGAAATATCGCACTATCTATCGACTATATTCAAAATGTTAATAATACTGGCCCAATAAATTATTGACTAAATTTATAAACGGTATTCTAAATTTTTTCACATTTTTCATTTTAATATTTGAAGTTCTGAACTTTGGGATGTCTTAGTCAAATATTGAATAGTAATATAGTAGATAATTTATTTTAGGGATAAGTGATTGATGTTTTACTCCTAATATCAATCACTTATTCCTTAAATTATTTTTCATAAGATATGTGCGTATATAATTAAATTTCAAGTATTTATGCATGAAATTATATATGATATCAACATTTTCCAAATATCTTCTTTTTTCTCTAGTAATATGAAATAATGAGAGTAGCTTATATAACAAATCGTCATCATTCACTACTAGAAAACTGTAAATAACTTGGAGATTTTACTTGGGGATTATTTCTATAGAAATTTCCTACGAATTTTCATTTGAAAATATGAAATTTCAAATTCTAAACTTTTTTATCTGCGAAAAATATTTCCCCAGAAAAATTTGTAGGTAAATTTGGCGCCATTTATGCAAGATTATTAGCTGGGGAATTATTTGGGGGCAAATAATTTGCAAGTACCATTTTCATAGGCAAATTCGCAAGAAATGAAAAAAAAACTATTTTTTTATTTGTTTGCAAGAAATTTCCTAAATAAACTTATTTGCTGATCCAGCTAAAAATAATTACTTTAAAAATTATTTTATTGACTTCATCTGATACCATGTTCTCTAATTTTGAGTGTGCGCACGTAGTTACTTAAACTTGTATAGAGTATAACAAGTAAACACTTACATATTATTTAACGTCTATGTGGCGATCCATGTCGGCGAACCAATTGATACTTAGCCCTAAAACAAACTGATAACACCTCCTAGTATTCATCTAAACAGTTAACATTTTGAACCTTTTGAGTTTTACCCCTAATAGATAATTTAGGAGCTTTTAGATTAACTTACTGATACAAACTTCATACACACCAAAAAAATTAATAGAAAGGTAATACATAATCATGATTAATAATTTAATCTTATTGAAATTATGCATTATTAAGCAATTTCAACAAAGATAGAACATCATAATTACTTAAATTTTATAAAGCTTGGGTGCGAGGCGAGGCTTTATTATCACTTCTACAGGATTTACCTTTCAGGTCCCTCTTTCATGTCCAAAGTTCATTCAATAGAGTTTTATAATTGAAACCTTGGATCAAATGATTTCAGGACAAGATCGTCTTCCAGAGCCAAATGGAATGAACTCGTGGTCTTGACCACAAAAATCAATATCAGTAGTGAAGAATCTATTTAGATCGAATTGATCAGGATTTGACCATATTTTAGGATCTCATTGTAGCTTCATGACATTTGTGTATAGTCTAGTACCTTTAGGGACGTGATACCCACTAACAATACAATCCTCTGTGTTTTCATGTGGTACTAACAAAGGCCCGGGTGGATATAATCGTAACACCTCTTTAACGATAGCTTGAAGGTACACCAAATCCTTAATATCGTTGTCATCTATCCATCTATCCTTATCAAATTTCGTGTCGATTTCTTCTTGAGCTTTCTTCAAAATATGTTGATTGTTTATTAGTAATGTCATTCCCCAGTTTATGTGAAGAGAAACTGTGTCTGCTGCATCCAAGACAAACTCTGGAATTTTTTTAGAAGAGTTAAAATTTTACTCCATTCAAGTCCCCTCTATTATAATTTATAATTGAAGGGGTATATTGTTATGAGAGTTTACAAATTACAAATCAAACATCAATTTTACACCTGAATAATTTTTCTCCTAACCATTTATCATCAAATGTAGTATACTTATGAAAAACAATGGCACTCCTATGTTTTTCATGGGTGCACTGTTCATTATATCCTAACTTCAGTCAGTTTCGCAAGATAAATATACATATATATACCTATGACTCTTTTCGAAGTTAATGGGTGCATGTGCACCCCAACCTAGAGGGTGGATCTGCCTCTGATTAGGGGCTTAGGGCCCTATATGTTATTCAATCTCCTATTTTTCAAATAGGGATGTCAATGATTTTCTTAAAATCGACTTAATTTATTAAACTGAATTGTTTTATTATACTATTTTAAAAATAAAATCATATTTAATAATCGTATTGAATAATTAATTAGATAGGTTTTAAACTTTTTTAAAAACAAATTAAATTGAAAACATATAGTATAAATTTATATTATATCATTATATAATAAGTTCAAAAATAATGAAACATTAAATTTTTTGACTTGAGCTGGAAACAAAGTAGATAAACCCCCCACTACTAGCATATTAACTATTAATATAATACTATCCTTGTTTATCAAAAATAAATAAATAGAAGTTATCATGAAATATGCACATGTCATTGGTACAAAAATATGGTCATTTTGGTACATTTGATATAACTTTAGGATCATAAAATTGAAAAATCTTTTTTGTCTTTTTAAATTTTGTATTAAGTCAAATTAGGTCATTCTTTTTTGAAACGGAAAGAATAAATATTTTTCATGTGTGTCGATTGCTAGGACTTCAATTATGTCACCAATAATCGATAATACAATAATAGACATTGTTGCATGGAATATATTAGAGAGAAGACATAAATTTCACCTTGAACTTGTATCAAAAAGTCACTTACACACTTAAATTATCATGATGACCTATTACACACATTTACTATTCAAAAGTGAATTTATTTATCCCTTAAAACTGACGTGGCAAAGAAATAAAATGAAAATAAAAACTAAACGCGTCAGTTAGAAATAAAAATAAAAATAGTAATTAGAAGCAGCTCTTAACCCCCCTCCCCCCACCCTCCTCCACCCCACCCCTACCCTACACCTCTTGTTCTTCACACCCATTCTTCTTTTTCATATCTCTTCTTCTTCATTCTTTATACATCACAATCTCAAAACACAATTTTTCTTTTTGATTAGCAATTAGGTTAATTCTCATAGATTTGTTATTAAATAATTGTATTTTATGAAAAAATTTACTAAAGGAAGAATCTAAAAAGAATTTTGGATAAACCTAAATAAATAAATCCTAAGTTATGTTTAGGTGATTTTGGTTGATTGTTTCCATCTTTTCTATTTTTTGACTTTGTTAAAGCAATTTTGGTTGTTAATCAATTTCTGGGTTTGGTTGTAATTGCAGCTTTATGGGTATGGTGGTTCTACGTAATGGGTGGAAAAAAAAAGAGGAAATTGAAGGTGGTGAAGAAAATTAATCAATTTTTGAATTTGGTGAAGATGACAACTTTATGAGTGTGGTGGCCTTGGGTAATGATTTTGAAAAAAAAGAGTGGAAATTGAAGATGATGAAGAAAAATTTATATTAGAAATGGTGATGGTGATGGTGATATTTAGTGGTGGATGGCGAAGAAGATGAAGAATTGAAGGTGATATGATGGTGGTGAAGAAGAAAGAATCAATAGTGAATAAGATAGTCGTATATGGTTTTTTCCGTGAGATAAGAGATGGAGTGGATGAGATTTTGTGATGAAGAAGGTATAATTATTAGAGAATTTTAATAATTAATTAGAGATTAATTAGTGTAAAATATTGTTAACAAAAGAAAAGTAATTAATAAAGAAAAGAAAACAATTTTTTTTATAAAAAATCATAATTTCTGACATGGCGCTGACGTGGCACTGATGTGGCGGCAAGTGTATTACACCACACCCTGTGAGAGTGGTGTTACACGTCTTAGGGTGGTCTTAAATTTACTTTTGAATAGTAAATGTGTGTAATAGGTCATCATGATAGTTTAAGTGTGTAAATGACTTTTCGATATAAGTTCAGGGGCAAACTTATGTCTTTTTCCAATGTATTACTTACTATTTTCTTTTATCTTAATTCTCTAATTTATTTTATATGATACGTAGAAAATGGTAAAGGACCAAAAATAAAACAAAGAGAAAGAGGGAAAAAAATAGTAATAAGGAGTTCACGCAATTCAAGAAATTTGTTTCGTTAAAAGCAAATAGATTATGGCCACCATTTTGTGCTACATAACCAGTTTAAATAATTAGTTGATATATGAATAATTTAAATAACTAATTTATTTTTAGTGGAATTATTTTTGTATTTTTCCTAATAAAAAAGATTATTATATCAGAAACTACCGAGTTACATATTACGAAATCTACCAAAAACTTGTAAAATTATATTTCAACCCCTGACTAAAATAAAGTTGTCAAAGATAAAGTTAAATAATTTGGGAGAAGGTCGGCCGCATATGCAAAAACTCAATCTTATTTTCTGGTGTACGGTTGATCAAAAATTTTATTTTTTATTTTTTGGAAACAAGCTTCAAATTTTTAAAAGAATGACTTCCTTAATAAAATTAGAGAAAATAAGTTGTATTATCTCCTATGGCCACCTTCACAACCAACCAACCACCATCTCTTCCAATCCTATCGATAGTGGGAAGCAAAATCGAAACCGGATATATATATAAATGAAGGAAAGGCTATATAGGTACAATAGGTACATCCACAACCCCATCATCCGCCCACACTCACTATATCCAAATAACGAATTTATAACTTTAGTCACACGTTTGAAGTTATTCCGAAAACGGGTGAACTTATGAATATTCAAAAAAATGAACACAAAAGACAGCTCTAAAGGAGGCCCAAGGATTTATTCACTTAGCACACTGAAAACTAAGTAGGTGTAGAAGAGGCCCAAGATTTAGAAAAGACTAGAGATTCCTTAAAAAGGAGTCCAAATATATGGCCCATTTAACTTCACTCCTTTTTCTTCTCTCTTAGTCAGGAAAATTATGCAGAATAACAAATATTTAGTTTATATTAGGTACTATAGCTACAATTTAAGAAAATTATTATTCGCACTCCTATTCTTACTTACTATTCGCCTGATTTGTATAAATCCAGAATTTGTATAATTGAGTTCATGTTTGTATAAATTTAGAATTTTGTATATGCTTACCCTATATTTGTATACGATTTATGAAAAATTCACAATAAATTATCATGTTTGTATATTGGCAAGCGAAATATACAAACAGAGCTCTGAAATTTTTTAAAATATATAAATACAAAATTCACAAACGAAATATACAAACGGTAAAAATATACAAACCGCAACCTTCGTAGCAAACAAAACTATAACTATGAAGCGCAATTATCAAAACTATAGCCATATAGAACCTTATTATGTCTATTATATTTGTTATCTCTAAAATTTTCTCTCCTTCATCACATGTAAATAGTAATGTTGCTTGTCACAAGGGTTGTTCATGGACCGTTTTGAATTGATTTTTAATAAAAATTAACATTAAATTAAGTTAACAATTAAAAATTAAATGTAATGAATATTTCTTGATTTAGTTATTGTTGTTTCGTTCGTTAGATTCAAACTAAAAGAAAACTCCACGTTGTTTTCTTTGTATAAAAATAAATAAATAAATTTAATCATTTGTTAATTTGTAATCCTTTATTATTTCATTTATTATAGTAAAATTAACTATAGTTTTATTGAATCATTGAGAAAATATTTTGAAATCTATAAGTTGAATGAAAATTACAAGATCTACATAAAAGTTATTGAATTTATCCGAACACCTGAACTCTCATTTAGCTCTGCCCTCTACCCAAATTAAGTGAAAAATTCACAACTCAATTTCCTAATTATATAATTCTCATCATTATCAAACTTAAACACTTTATTTAGCACAATGGAAATACTTTAAAAAGAATAAACAAAAGGTAGGATCATTAAAAGATTCGAATAGATCAATTGTATCATCATTCTACCTAATTCTTATGACTCAGGGCTTAAAATATTCCAGATATTGCAATCTGATTACTGATAATTAAGTGTCCCCCCATTTTAAAAAAAAAATATTAGTATTATTATTATCTTTATTATTAAATTAAAACAGAATATAATGTTGTCCCAAATCATTGTCAATCGTTATGATCAATATATTTTGGAAAAATATATTGAGTCAGAAATCCATAAGAGGTATTAGTTAATTCATTAACCAATTATTTTTCATGCATAAATTTAACCTTTTTAAGGATAGCATAGCAAAATGACAAACATAATTATAGTCATGGATTCAAAATTTGAATTTTATAGATTCTAAAGTGTTGGTTATAAACTCTTGCCTTAGCTGTTGCACAAAAGGAAATGAAATCGTTCTTGAATAATAAAGTTAAAAGATTTTGAAATAGGAATGCACTTTCTCAAGTTCAAGTCCTTTGGGATTAAAAATAAAATTATTAGGAGTGTCACCTCTTGAAATGAACCTGTAATATATGCGAATTCAAATTTAATTTGATCCCAATATGAATATCGAGCATGGAATAAAAGTAAAGAATACTATAATTGAATATAAAGTGTTGCTTACATGAAAAGGAGGGTTTAACAAATTGCATAATTCACAACAAAAAGTGCACCAACTCCACATTTATCTTTAGCATAAAGTGAACACTTTTACAAAAGAGTATATAGAGGCCATTGCCAATAGACTCCTATTATTGCAAGATGAGGCCGATCACCTTTTAGCTAATCTTTTGAGTTTTTTTTTTTTTCGGTTTTGAAGATATAGGAAGGGAAACTTGAAAATAAAGTGGGAACTAATTTACAAAAGCTAAAGAGCACCAACAACAAACAAAAAAAGCAATTTAATTACCCAAGTGAGAAGCAATGGAAAAGAAAGTTATTCACAAGGACCAAGATGTGCATGCCTTTATTTATTTACCACCTGCAAAATTCAAATTAAAGAGGATCAATTATAAAGTTCATTGACTCATTATAATACCTTTTAACAAGTGGCATGAAGTATATATAAAAGTAGATATTAGATGTTGAATCCTTGGATTCATATTCTGACTTATTCGTATGCTTACTTTTTTATGTTTTGAATATATTTGGAATTATTTGATTGTTGGTCAGAATTATGTAGGTATTAGTAATGTAAGTATCAGTTATATATATATATATATATATATATATATTATTCCATCTTTTATCTTGCATAAGATAATACACGAATTCCCTCACAACTTATACAAGTATTAATTATGCTGATGTCTAAATTATCAACCAAACATCATATTCATCTTATACATAAACAACTTATTTTGCTAACTAGCTAGCAAACATTGTATAACTTATATAAAATTAATTAATAGATAAGGTTCTTCTTTACTAGCTGCTAATTAAACAACCTCTTAGTTAAAATTCTGATTTCATCGCTGATGAATTGATAATTTTTTTATATATAGCCGACTCTAACTTAGTTTATAAGGAATTGAGGCATAACAATTATTGTTGCTATATTGACTCATTATACCTTTTAACAAGTGGAATGAAGTATAAAAGTAGATGAGCATGATCAAGATATAAAGATGAGGCTAATAACCTAAAAAGAAGAGACTAACCTTTCTTTTCACAAAGCTTATTTAGAACAGAAAGGAATACAATGAGGACTGCCACACCAGCTATGAGCCCAATTGTAATTGCTAGTGTCTTTTCAACATCTTCATCTCCTGCAATTTGTATATATATGCTCAAACTTAAATACACATATAGTATAAGAGATAATTACGGGTCTGAATCATTCGATCATAAATTTATAATATAAGTCTATTCAAACGGCTAGATGGTAAGTTAATCACTGTGGTTCGACAATAGAGAATAGAACATCTCTAAGAAAACAAAAGAAAAATACCACAATATATGTACAAAGTGTGTAAGTAAATGTATACTAAATATACACACATTATACATACTTATACACAACATATACATAATATATAACGTTTATTTTGATTATGTTGGTAAACTAATTGACCGAACAATATACATCGGTAACTATCCCTATTATGTGTACTTATGATTGTTGGTTAATTTAAACACTAATTAGTTTGTATAACTACATTTTATTAACTTACCTATTCAATGTACATTTTGTATCCAACTTGTCTTTCAATTCTAGTCATTCATATGGTGAAATATAGTTTCATTTTGTTGTGCAAACTTCTCCTTCAAGTATATATTAGGAAATAAATATGATTAGTGGTGGAGCTACTCTTGTACAAAGGTATATTAAAATGTTATACTACTATTTATGTAGACGGGAAAATATGTGACCATTGGTAGAGCTACTCTTGTCCAAAGATATGTTGAAATGTTATATGATATATGTAAATAGAGAAAAAGAATTTTACGGAATCTATTTTGTTTTAAATATATATGTACAATTACATTGAATCCTCTTGATTAATTCTTTGTGTGTTTATCTATCTATATTTTAGTTTTCCTTAATAAAATTTCTAATTCCGCTGCTGATTGTTACACTACCTTGTATACCTATACATTAGGATCAAAACTTGAATCAATGAGTGGTATGAAATTTCCCAATAAATTAAAGAGTGACAAATAAGTTAAAAGCAAGTGGAATATTTTGAGAACCACAATATTGTGGAGTTGCAAGTGGAAGAGTGACCACATTTTTCTTTTGTCATGACTTATTAGAGTAAACTTCTTGGAAGTTCATTTGCATTTGGAAAATGACAATCAGTCATGCATGGACTTCTTCAATGTTTCCTAGAAAGTAATCATGATAAGATCACTCTTGTAGAATATTTAATTTATGTTGATAATAATTATTAATAAATACTAACAACTAACAAGTGTGACATATAATGATTGTTTTTTAGAATGATGTCTAACCCTCATTATATTAAGTGATTATGCAATTTAGTCATGCTTAGTGTACATATAATCAAGACTATCCATTAAAAAAAAAAGGGGGAGGCAACAAAATGTCTAAAATCATTAAACAAGAAAATCAAATAACTAATTTAGCTTTATACAAAATATGAAAGAAAATAAAGCAAAAGGACACATAAAGAAAACAAATACTTTATGTCCATCCTAACCTCTATGATTAATTACTTATAGCCAGCCTAAGAACACACACCCCCCCCCCCCCCCCCCCCCCCCCCCC